>NW_015632978.1:566552-601278 GCF_001515625.1 Sinocyclocheilus rhinocerous
GACTAAATGTAAATGTAATATATATATATATATATATATATATATGTATGTATATGTAGTCTTTTGCATCTCTAGAATGCATGCAGTCCTCGCTACCCTAACTAGTACATACTGATGCTGGAGACAAGTTAATTTTCACCTGGTAATACATGAAAACAATGTCATTGGCTTCTGAACAGATTGAGCCATATGTGTTGACAGAGCATCCATATCCATCTGTTGTGTTAGGGGGAGGTGTGGAAATCTATATTTATAGCCTCCCCTCATCACCCAAGAACCCAGTCAGTTCTGCTTGTGTTTTTAGTGAAAGCACTTCTTGTTTGTGCTTTACAGGATAATGTGAACCGCTCAGCTGGGCTAACTCCCATTGCGGTTTTAGCTCATCCAGAATAGAAAGCTTAACATATTCTCACCACACCTGAGGTGGCTGTCTAGTAGCGAGCTGGAAAATATTAATGGGATAATGTACAGTCATAATCACAAAATAAACTCAGACAGGGTTTGTTTTGTGATAGTGAGCAGCTGACTGAACATTATCCAGAATTATGTGGCTACTTAGCAAATAAATAAATAAATGGACCTGAAATATTAGTTTATTAGCTACTATGAGGCTGCAAAGAGAATGAACAGCACAGCTATGTTGGAAACACAAGTAGGCAGTAACATATATAGCGTTGCTATGGGCAACAGTCATTATTCAGAAATATATCTGAATGTTGCGATTGATCAATCAAAATCAAGTATTCCATATAAAGCAATACATTAGTTTGACGACATGCTAGTTTTACAGTATAAGTATTGACAAGAGCTCTGCTAGTGTTTGCATCATCAATACATAATAAAACACATTTTATTGATACATATTGCTTTGAACAGAGTTTAACTGAACGCACAGCCTTTTTTCCTCACGTTTAACATATTATTCATCACAGAATTATAAAAAAAAATCAGTGTATTACATTTTCCACAAATATTAAGCAGCACAACTGTTTTCAACACTGATAATAATAAGAAATGTTTCTTGAGCAGCAAATCAGCATATTAGAATGATTTCTGAAAGATCATGTGACTTGGAGTAATGATGCTGAAAATTCAGCTTTGCATCACAGGAGTAAATTACATTTTAAAATAAATTAAAATAGGAAACAAATATTTAACCCCCTGAGGTCGAAGTCCGCACTGGTGCGGTCTGTCTCGTATTTTCTTGATGAGAAAAAACTACAAATACTCCTTCATTTTTGATCGTACAGATAAGAATAAGGTATCATTTGAAACTGCAAAGGGTCTACTTTTATTTGTGTATAGTCATAATAACAACAAAACAACATGCTTTTGTAAAATAAAGAAAATAAACAGGGTGCGCTCTGTGCCGTCTCTGTCACCTCTCTTCACAGGCATGTAAATAAAACAACATGAATCTCCACGAATACTTGCCTCAAAGACATGAGAGATATGTGTATAGAAAGCTTGAAGTGTCTACTTTTAAATGAAGTAGCCTAAGTCACGTCCAAAACAAATATTCTGTTAAAGTAATCCATATGAAACCAACGAGATGTCCAGTTTTTCCTGTCTCAACTCATTATCTCTAATGCGGTCACGCCCACGAGCCGATCGCGCTTTTCAGATTCTAAACATCCACGTGAGACGCGCGTGCATGTAAACACCCACATCGCCTCCGCGTAAACAAACAAGTTCATCCCGGCTACTTTTTGTTTCTGGAAGAAGACGCGCTGAGAGGAATAACCAAGAATTTACCTCAGAAAAAGAACACAACGCGATGCGTCGCGCAGCTAGATCCAGTGGAGAATATCATTCTGATGAGTAGCCTAAGATTACTTGCATCTGTTGTTATTGTGTTATTGTGACATAACTTGTACACATGTCTATCAGGTGTGAATCACTAAATATTCATGTTCATTCACTCCCTCGCATACGGGCATTCTAAACTCTAGTCTACCACATCCAGTTCTAAAAAGTCTTGTGAACAAATATTCTGTATGTGTTTTATGGCCTTATTTCAGTGACTTAAAAAATTTTGTTTTTCACTAACCACGCATAAACATTGTTTTCTCAAAAACACAAACATGTACATTCATGCTGCTCACATATTATTGTAGCCCAGTTTGTGCTGAATACAGTGTTATCAGACTTTAGCCATTAAGATTTTTTTTAAGATACTGAAAAAAACACAAATGTCAGGGCATGCCAAAACTTCTCCAGGGCCCCAAAACACCCTCAGACCCCAGAGGGTTAAAATTGTAGTAATATTTAACAATATAATTGTTTTTACTGTAGTTAAAGAAATGCAGCTTTGGTAAGCATAAGAAAAAACCCCGATAGAAATTGTTGTTCTAATTCATCTGACATATTAGTAGCATGTTGCAGTTGAGTGAACATGCTAAAAATGACATCTTCCAGATGAAAAAGCTTCATCAAAATGCTAAAGTGTTAGTATTACATTTCGGGAAGATGTGAATCGCAACATCTGGGAAGATAAACCACTGTGTACCTCTGCTGTACCTACTTCCTTTTTGAATTCTATCAGTAGACACCATTAGCAATGAAGCACCAGCTCTTATGCACTGGAAGAGAAAGAGCTAAAAAGATTCCTCACTTTTCTGAAAGTCTATAATGAGCACCCGCTGATACAGAGTCAAGTGCTCCACGCTTACGACGTCAGCCACTGCAGTACGCGCAAGACTGTGTGTGTGTGTGTGAGTCACGCTTGTTCTCGCATTGACCCGTAGTCACATTCTCATGCATCATCCGCTCACAGGGCATTGCTGTGGCATCCTTTTTTGTTTGCAAATCAGGCCGACACAAGCCCACATATGCATATTTTCCTTTTTCGCAGAGGAATAGCCTCACGGTTTAGTGGCTGTTTGTAAGGAACGGTCAGTGCAGCACATTGTTTTCGGTGCTTCCTTCTGTAGGCAGTTCATCAAAATGCTTCTTTCTGAGTCACGAGTCCAATAAAAGCTGTTGTTTTCTGAATGGACACCGGGCAGTGCTCCCAAATAAGCCACTTCATTCATATCAGTGTTTTTAAATTAGCAGCAGGGGTTGTTTTGGTTGTATTTTTTTTAGATTGCACTCGTTTTAAATCTTCTGTAGCGGCTAGCCTGCAGAGCTAGCATTACATAAGTGTGTCACTTTGAATAACGGCATGCCGGATTTCCACTCTGCCTTTTTTTCCATTGTATCTCTCTTTTGTCATGCACTGCCATCCTCCCCCGCGGTCCACCTCGCCCATGAGTGGCAGGTGACATCAAGACTTTCATTGAGCACGCCAGCATGGTATTCAGTGGATAATCTGCATCACACCGGCGACCAACCCCCTCTCTAAGCCGCTACTGTGGCTGTCAATCTCAGATCAGTCGAGCGAAGCTTTATTGCTGCCGACGCATCGTTGTGCTGCCGCACAGACCGCATGATGAATGCTAATGCGGCCAGCGGAAGTCAAATCCTAAGTGATGTGCCAACATGTGAAGGTGTCGTGCAAAAATAGCAGAAAATTCCCTCAGTTAAAATGAACTGATATCAAGAGGTGTAAAATGCAATATTCAGTGTCTTTTGGGGTTAATTGGCATTGTATGCATCATGAGACTCACATTTATGTTTCTAGTTACTATTTCATTGGTACTTTATGAGACCTTGTGACTAGAATGAATGGAAAATGCAATTCTTTTCAAATTATATTAAGTGTTTGACCTTCAAAATTGAGCCTGTGCACTTTAAAACTTGTTTCTGATTGATTCGTCAGTGCATCTCATTCCAACAATTATTCCTAATCTTTCATCAAAATGCAACTCATTTTGCTCAGAAATGCAGCACACCTAACATTGGTTGTGAATGTGGTTCCATGTCTTTAACATGTCTTTTAACTCTCTCTTTCTCTATTGCTGTATTTCACAGGAGTGTTCCTCATTCCCTATGTGTTGTTCATATTTCTGGGAGGCATTCCGATATTCTTCCTGGAGATTGCGCTGGGTCAGTTTATGAAGGCTGGAAGCATCAATGTGTGGAACATTGCACCTCTTTTTAAAGGTTTGCTCTCTATCTTTATGCATTTACTTTTTAAGCTGTGATGCTATTTTAGGTTGTCCCTTAAAATATTGCATTCTTTAAAACATGCATTCTTTATTTTTTTTAGGTATTATATTATATTATAATACATTAAAATATTGTAATGTAACTTTTTTATATTTTTGTATATATTTTTATTTTTTATTTTTTTAATGAAATGGTTTGTATCAGAATTAAGCCACAAAATGTGTTTGTCTTATAAAACTATTACCTATCACAAATTTTATATAAAATTATATTATATAAAATTATATCATTAATAAATTAAGATAGATAGATAGATAGATAGATAGAGTTTAGATAAATACACATGCTGATGTATTTCAAAATTATATGCATATTTTATCTAAAAAAAGGGTACAAATACATTATTAGGATAGTATATAACTTCAGTGAATGCCCTTCAGTATATCCTTGCTTCATTCTGTAGTTCAAAGACAACATGAAATCATATTTGACTCTGTTTACTGCCTTAATTAATGCTTGATTCATCAGCACATGTTATATAAGAGATACTCTACACCTGACGGGCTTTATTTTCAGTTGTCTTTTACTGGTTTGTTTTAGGACTTGGCTATGCCTCCATGGTGATTGTGTTCTTCTGTAACACGTACTACATCATGGTACTTGCCTGGGGTTTCTACTACTTGATAAAGTCCTTCAATTCCACGCTGCCCTGGTCCACCTGCGACAACCCGTGGAACACCGAAAACTGCATCGAGATCTTCCGCCACGACGACTGCCAGAACGGCACCATTGGCAACTCAACATTTGGAAACCTGACGTGCGAAGAGCTTGCTGACGCACGTTCCCCTATCATTGAATTCTGGGAGTGAGTGATTGGTTTTTACGCAGTTCATTTCTTACACAAACAAACAATATTTGAAATGCCTTTCACCACCCACTTTTCTTACGTAAAAGTGGGTGGTGAAAGGCATTTCAAATATTGTTATATAGCAACTCTTCACAAGATGAATGTGTTTAAGAAAACAATGTTTGTTGTTAACAACTAAATGTTATGTTACGGTTAACTGTTATTAATCCCACATCAATACACACATAATTTGCTGTCCGTTAGAAACGAGTGGCATTTCATTTGCAAGTGGTGTTGCCTGTACAAGCTTGAATCTGTATGATGTTTTTGAATCTGCAGTTAGCATTTCATATTATTGGTTATTGAAGATCGTCTATTGACCATTCAAATCGGCTCATGGTTCGTTTTAATGCCCTGAGTGACAGTAGACTATACAGCTCTGGAAAGTCATCACTTTCAAGCTACGTTCGAGTTTATAGATTCAAATAAAAACTGCTTTATGAGCATTATACAGTGCTTTCATTCATGAATGTCATTCTCCAACTCAGGAACAAGGTTCTGAACATCTCTGATGGGCTGGATGAGCCAGGAGTCATAAACTGGGAACTGATGCTGTGTCTTATGGCCGTGTGGGTGATGGTTTACTTCTGTGTGTGGAAGGGGGTGAAGTCAACAGGAAAGGTGAGACTCGCTTTCTTTCTTTCTTTAGTGCTTCTCATTACATGTGTGAACCCTGTGTAGGGTGAAGACAGGTAAAGCAGCACACAGTCACATGGACAGCAGATAATCAAATACATGCACTACAACTTAAGCTTGGTTACGTAACAGTTGTAATGATTGGGGAAGCTACTAGACACTAGTTAAACTACAGTCAAGCTACTCTTACAAAAGCTACAAGCTTCTTACAAAAAGTACTGTTTTAAAAGGAGGTGATATTTTTAAAAATACATTGCCTTTCAAACATTTGGGGTCAGTAATATTTGTTTTTGAAATAAATTAATAGTTTTATTCCGAAAGGATGCATTAATTTGATCAACAGTGGCTGTAATTATGTTGATAATGTTACAGAAGAATTTAAATAAATGCTGTTCTTTCTATTCATCTAAGTATCTTGAAAAAAATTGTATCGCGGGTTCCACAAAAATATTAACTGTTTTCAACATTGATAAGAAATAGGGTTGCAAAAAGGTGGAAAATTTCCATTAAATTTCGGAAATATTCCAGAAATTTTGGAAACTTTCCAGGATTTTTTTTTTGAATATTCAAGGAATTTTTGGGAACGTTTCTGGAAATTTATCGGAAATTTTCCACCCCTTTGCAACCCTAATAAGAAATGTTTCTTGAGCAGCAAATCAGCATATTAGAATGATTTCTGAAAGATCATGTTACACTCAAGACTGGAGTAATGATGCTGAAAATTCAGCACTGCATCACAGGAATATATTATATTTTAAAATATATTCAAATAGAAAGCAATTATTTTGAATTGTAAAAATATATTTCACAATATTACTGTTTTTACTGTATTTTTTATCAAATAAATGCAGCCTTGGTGCGCATAAGAAACTTCAAAAACATAAAAGAAATCTTACCAACCCCAAACTTTTGAACAGGAGTGTATAACTGTAAGATTGTGTAATATATAATTTCATTTAAGCCTTATTTTTCAGGCACAGACACAATGAGAGTTTCTGAAAGAAAGGAACAATTATGGTTACAGCATAAATTTTGTAGTTTTAAGACGGGTTTACTCTTAATGCAAGTAAAAACTACTGGTTTATATAAATGTTTAAAACACAGTCATTTTTATTAGTATTAAAAAAAATATATATATAAATAAAATTAAATAAAGGAGTTAAAATTCCTATATTTTGAATCAGTTCATTTGGATGAATCATTGCACTAGAATGGGTTGGACTTTCAAACAGTACATACGAGAGAGGACAGAGATGATTAGAGATGATATAGTTGATGAACTTTTGTAACAGCTTTCATGTGAGGAGCATACTCACTATATCTGGGAACAGTGCATACAGTATATTAGTATATAGTATATTCCCAGTAATTTCAGCGATTTGTAATACAAATAGCCAGTTGAATCCAGCTTTTTTTTTTTTTTTTGAAACTTTAATGAGAATTTAACAGTCAGTCTGCAGGTCATTTCACATGTACTTATGTAATCTTGCAATTATGCTGCACATAAATTCATAAAAATGTGTTTGCCAAAGACTGCATCATATTGCATTTCCCTTGTGCTCTCAAGTGCAATGTGACTTGCTTGTGTAACCTTGATTTGCATAGCTCCACCCACTGCTGTTTGTCACAGTCGTGCAGGAGTGAGGCAGAAAGGTAACCATAGCAACATTATTTGCAATGGGGGTGTGGCGGGAAATATTACAAAGTGCCAGGCACTGTGAGACTGGTTGGTCACAAGCGGGTGTCTGCAGTGGGACGTGATAAGGTACTCGTACAAATGGCCAACAGCCACATTCTCTCTCCGGGAGGCGGGATCATATGAACCCTTAGTAATATAATAACTTCATTTTATTTCTGCTGCTTATTACTGTATAGAAGGTCATCCTTGTATTACAAACACGTTTCTTCTGCACTAAAGTTACTCCTGTGAACTCAAAGCAAGGCTTAATGTTTCTAATAAACAGCTAAAGAAGGCAAACAGTGGAAAGTAGGTTATTTGAACTCATATTTAGTTCCTAGCTCGTGTTTTTCCTTCATAGTTTTTCGTTGATGGAAAGGACACTGAGTAAGCGTTGAGTCAAGCTCATTCAGATGACTGACGCGCACACACACAGACACACACACACACACACACACACAATAAGCCAGTGTTACAGTGAGCTAATTGGCTATTTCAGAATCTGATTAATCATTACGGGGCAGAAATACTAAGCGGCAGATTACCCCAGATTCACAGGCCTCATGGGAATTAGAACAGAGTTTGTTTACTGACAGTATTTTTAATTCAGGTTTATTTCTGCGTCTTTATAGTCATTTGAAAGTGGGATGGATGTAAGTCTGATCTGATCTACAGTAGAAATATTTGATTTAAACTGACATGCATCAGACAGCTAATACTATGAAGTCTGTTAATAAATCATTACTCCAGTCTTCAGCTTCACATGATCCTTCAGAAATCATTCTAATATGCCGATTTGCTGCTCAAGAAATATTTCTTCAATATCAATGTTGAAAACAGCTGAGCTGCTTTATGTTTTTGTGGAAACCATGATACATTTTTTTTTTCAAGATTATTTGCTGATTAGAAAGTAAAAAAAAAAAAAAAACAGCATTTGTTTGAAATAAATATCTTTTGTAACATAAATGTCTTTACTGGCACTTTTGATCAATTTAATGCATCAATGAATAAAATAATTTATATAAATAATAGAATAGTATAATACTATAATATTAATATATTCGAATATTTATTAAAATAATAATAATATTACATTCATATAATAATATAATAATTATTTATATATGACCAGTGAATTTTCACCCAACATTGACTAGAGTCTAGTGTGGTAGAGAGATTATTAGACCATTTTTCATTGATGTTTCAGGATCCATTATTGTTCAGGTGACATGGCTCTGGACTGTGGACAGACAAAGATGTCGCAGAATGATGTGGAGAATTCAGAAAGCTCTCACCATGCACTGCATGTCCTAAACCGTGACCGTGTTTTTGTTGTAATCGGGCAGCATTGTACTACAGTTGAGCTCGTCTTCCCGAGGGAATTCAGGAGACGGGTTTGCAGGAACAATTAAAGATCTGTGGCTGAGCGGCATGCTTTTAATGCGATGGGCTTGATCTAGAATTGGCTGTCCTACTTTTGTGTGTCTATATGGAGCAATTACAGAAGGCTGCCAGGCTTGTAAGACCATACCTGGCATGTGAGTCAAGTCCATAAACCAGCAAGGCTTGGAATGAGCAAGTCTCATGTAAATGCTCTCTGATAACAATCCGTCTCGTATCATCAGAGTTCAAAGTTCAGAGCGTTTGGACCCAGCCGCTGAATCAATAAACCTCTCCTTGCTGAAAAATCAGTGGTGATCTGATAACAGAAGGCATTGAGACATGCAGTATATGCGTCTCAACTTCATTCACATGACACAATGCTCAGCATGTGACTAACACCGTCCTTGCTGTGAACCCAGAGAGATAAAATGTATTTCAGAGATGCAACGCAGCAGATTCTCTGATATAAATCTACTGATAATATTGGGTTGAACTAGATTATGTTATCTGGATTATATGTGGCTTTCTACGATCTAGCAAATGCACATAAATGACTGCCAAAATTATTTAGCAAGCAAGGACATTTATTAATCATGGAAAATAACATATTGTCAAATATTCTGAATAAAATATAACTGCTACTTTCTCATGCAAAACTCATGTTGTGAATGGTCACCAGGACATTGCAAGGTCGTTGCTAGGGTGTTTTACTAAGTCTGATCTTTCTGAGAAATAATATCACATCTCTGCTTAACAAACATGATTTGAGATATCAGTCATGGCTGTTGCATATGCTGTAGAGGATGAGTTATGTGCCAGAGTTTAATGTTTATACTTCAAATACCCAACGACAGTATTAGCAATATTAATAGTATTAATAAACACCTTAAAGGAATCGTTCACCCAAAAATGAAAATTTGCTGAACAGTTACCTCAAATCATCCAAGATGTAGATGAGTTTGTTTCTTCATCAGAACAGATTTGGAGAAATGTAGCATTACATGACTTGCTCACCAATGGATCCTCTGCAGTGAATGGGTGCCGTCAGAACGAGAGTCCAAACAGCTGATAAAAACATCACAATAATCTACAAGTAATCCACATAACTCCAGTCCATCAGTTAATGACTTGTGAAGCGAAAAGCTGTGTTTCCAAGAAATACATTCATTGTTAAATTGATATTAACTTTAAACCGTTGCTTCCGGCTAAAATATGATTCCTCTGTCCATAATGTTGCTTTGTCCAGTAAAAAAAAGTAGTCTCGTCTGAATTGGGAGAGAAATATGCACAGATCAAGCAACAATTACAAGTAAAAAAAACTGTCCAAAACACTTCTAAGCAAATATATTGGTGTGAGAGGACAACAGGGGTTGGACTTTTTTAATGGAGAAAGTGTCATTATGGATTATAGACTAATATCTTGGCCAGAACTAACAGTTTAAAATTAAATTGACCTTAATGATGGATTTGGTTCTTACAAAAATGCAGCTTTACGTTCACAAGATTCAATTGAGTCGTGTGGATTATTGTGTTGTTTTTATCAGCTGTTTGGACTCTCATTCTGACGGCACCCATTCACTGCAGAGGATCCATTGATGAGCAAGTGATATAATGCTAAATTTCTCCAAATCTGAAGAACAAAATTTTTTTTGCAGATTTTTGGGTGTTTCTTTAAGCGGTGAGTTGTAGGAATGAAAACAGTTGACTTGACTGTCTGACTGTCTGTCTGTATTTTTGTCTTCGACAGATTGTGTATTTCACTGCCACGTTCCCGTATGTGGTCCTGATTATTCTCCTGGTGAGGGGCGTCACACTTCCTGGTGCTTATGATGGGATCCTGTACTATGTCAAACCTGATTGGTCTAAGCTAGGAGAGGCACAGGTGAGACCTTTAGTTCTCTCTTTCAGCTTTGCGAGCATCAATCCTCCCACCCGCTTTGGATAAAATCATACGCTTTTATCCAAATGAATAAATGTAAAAGTAATTCAATACGCTTCATTTTTTTCTCAGTTTATTTACTTTTCTGATACACAATACTTTATAACTGTTTCAGTTTAGTGTTTCTAAGAACGTTCAAACTTTTAAACTCGACTTTTATGTCTCTCTCCAGAGTACCTGGAGCCACTTTGAGCTCAATAATCATTTCAGAGGTGGATCTGTTTGTCTGACTGTCATTACTCTGTCTGTCTCTCTCAGGTCTGGATCGATGCTGGTACTCAAATCTTTTTCTCCTACGCTATCGGGCTCGGAGCCCTCACGGCCCTCGGCAGCTATAACCGATTCAACAATGACTGCTATAAGTAAGCATCCATCACAGCCTTGAAGAGACAAGGACACATTTTTGTTATGGCGTCTTGTGTACTTTCTGAACCAGTGTGTTTTCCTTTTGAAAGACGTTGTGTCTAGTACGTTCACGCCATCAGAGAGTCCTGACCTTGTTTTATATGAAGCTGGATTTGACTGATGTGGCTAGCAAAGAGCAAAGGCCACTCACTTTAATAATAGATCTCAAATGTCCTGGATACATTAGTAACCAGATGCACTGAATCAGCAGTTCTTTGCTTTGACTTTAATGTACAGAGCACTTTGGCTGGTTATATATATACACTGATAATCGGGAATGATTTAATTTAAAATTGTAAATAAAATATTTTAAGATTTTGAAAAAATTAAAATAAGCAAAAGGAGACATAACCGAATAGGCTACTACGAAATTTTGAAATGCATGCACATTTTTAAAATTCAGCTGGTTCACTTGTTAAAAATGTGTGTTAAATGAGAAGTTAATATCATTACTAAATTACTCATTTATTTAATGAATATAATTAATGTCTAAATCAATATTTTGATTCTTTTATTATTTATTTTTATTTTTATTAATTCATTTTATTCATTAAATAATTGTTAATAAATATTTTCATAATAATTTAAAGTATTATTATAACTGTATTATATTTTATTATTAATTATCATTTATTGATAAATGAAAAATTATTACATTATTGTAACCACAGTTATGATACATTTTAGTATGTACAAATTCAAGGTTATACATTTTAAGAGTGCAGTAAAGATGTTTAAAAAGATGTTATTTAATGCATTATTTTCTTTCATGTATAACCTTGAGTAGATAAGTGATGGAATGTATTGTAGCAATAGTTTTAATTATGCACAAGAATATTTAACTGGCAATAAGGTGGCATTGTTATATGTCTTTTAACTGAAATAAAATTATGACATTATAATGCATTATATCTAATGTGTTACACAACCATCTGACTGGATTTAAATAAAGATGCCACAGCAGTTAACGTCTGTGTTTTCTTCTGTTCTCAGGGACGCTTTTGTTCTGGCTCTTATTAATAGTGGCACCAGTTTCTTTGCTGGTTTCGTGGTCTTCTCCATCTTAGGTTTCATGGCATCCGAGCAAGGTGTGGACATCTCTAAAGTGGCTGAATCAGGTAAGAGTCTACAGTCATTTACTTCATTACAGATGACAGATTATATACTATTTTGGATGGTAAGACAAACAAATGTATATTTATAAAGCATTTTTACGTGTCTGCCAGCCCTGAAACAACATGCATCTTAATGCAGGTGTTTAATAATTCACTTTCACTTGTTTTTAGTGCACATAAGTGAATGCATTTTTGACCTGGGGCTGGTTCTTGTAAATCATTTATGAAATCAATATTTAATGCAAGAATGATCTGCTGAAAATGAATGAAACATGCATTGTGTGAGTCATGAATATATGTGATATGATGATGGTGATGATGATGATATTATACAGTAAATTAATTTCAATGCAGTTTGATATGTGACTTGAATTTTGTATTACTGTAAATGTTTATTGTTGGTTTGACAATATAATTGAAAGCAGAATATAAATGAAGATCATGTTTATATACAATGCTATTTGCTGTTAGTCATATTACTGTGAAAGGGACCAGACACTTAGCAGTTTGTTTTATGTGTGTGTGTGTGTGTGTGTGTTTGTGTGTGTGTGTGTGTGTGTGTGTATACTTGTTTGTGTGCGTGAGTTTCTAATGGTAAATAACAGATAATGGTTCAATAATAAATAACTGTATGTCACTCATTATTTTTTATATAGTGTGGGATTGTGTGTGTGTGTGTGTGTGAAAGAGAGTGTCTGTCTGTTCTGAATGCAGGTGTGTGTATGTTTGTGAGTTTTCGACATCACAATTAGGTACAGTCTTCTTCCCGTTTGCTGTGTCCTGAAACACTGAGGAATATATAATTCCCAAAATGTAATGCCTTGATTTTACATACACATTTACATAGACATTGATTACAATTTAATTCAAATTTTATGTTTAGGTTAATAATAATTATGAAAGTGAAATCCTGATCATTCATGATAGAAATGAACAGGCATCACAGACTACACTAATAGTATGCGGCATGAAATTGAAGGCCCCACATGTTCTTGTGTGACGCTCACGCATGTAGACGTGTTAGTTTATAACACATAGGCCTACATGTTTCACATTTAAAGTGTGAACACCAGACGAAGGCTTTCTGTCACTCCGATTTTTGTCAAGCTATCACTAATAATCTGTACATAACATGACCGTCCTACAAGATTGACACTAAATTCATGTCTTTTTACATAAATGTCTTGCTAAAGGCTTGCTAAAGGCTTGCTAAAAATGCATATGAGTGCACACTATAAATGTAGGGAAAGCAAATCCCTATATCTTCTGTATTGATCTCATCAAGAACAGTGACCATAAATCTAGATGGTTAGTAAAATGTTTTATAAATGTTTGTTTTTTTAGCCAACTTCTTCATGCACTGTATAAATAAATTTAAAAAATAAATAAATAAAATTTTTGAGTTGTAAATAAAGCAAATCTTACTAGAGTACATTTGAAAAGAAAATACTATTTAATTCTTTCTGCTTTAAAATGTAATGTTTAATTCAATGTGTTTCTTGCAATTTGTTTGAAAAATGTTCACTTAGAAATGTATTTTAAATTTCACACACACACACACACACGTATATATATATATATATATATATATATATACACACACACACACACACACTTTATATAACTTTTATACGGACATTAGCATAATAAATATGTCATTTTGTGACATACAGGCTTGCTAATAGAATTTTTTTCTCACAAATTATTGTTTAAAAAATTTATATACTGCTTATTTTAATAAGCATCATTTTACTATTTGGTGGTTAAAAGATGTGTGAACATCACGTTATATTCTGAACTAAAGACTTTGTTGATACTTTCATATTTACTGACTCATGGACCCATCATCTGTAGCATGTGCATTTAACAGAATTTAAATCTACAGAATCAGTAAAATGATCGAACTATATCATAATTCACCTTTTGTGTAAAATTTAAATTCAAACTAAAGTTAGCCCCAGAAATGGAAATTAAATGTAATTTAACTATGCTTCTGAATTAGGTATGAAGAAACCTTGGGTAGATAAATCTAGTCCTGGTTTAAAATCGTACAGCGGAGCTCCATTTAGTGCTAGTGGTATTTTACTCTTACCCCTGCATGGTGAATTAGTACTGTCATTTCAGACTCAGTTGAGCTCGCGGCGCAGAAGCAGTGCACTGGTTTGTGAGGCTCAGTAAAGGACAACATGTTCTTGGCCTGAAGGAGAGACTGTGCAGCAAGACTAAATGAGTATGAAGTGATAATATTTTTAAATGACCTGGCAAGATGCCACGGACTTCATACAAAGTGACCCTCACGTCCTTGAAATGAATGACTTTTAATTGGATCGCTGCTCATGCATGTTGGGGTTAACCTACCAGTGTACTGCATGCTTTAAAGGGGTCAAATCATGAGGAATCGCATGTCCTTGCTCTTTTCAGTCAGCTTTCCATGATGCCAAATTAAGTTTAATATTAATTTAAATACTAACAAATTAAATTGAGTGTAGGTTGCAATTATTTCTCAATGAAGTAACCACTGCTTCTGGTTACCTTATTCAAGTCTCTTTTTCATGTTCATATTGTTGTTTTAAATTCAACATAATACACAGCAGCAGATTTACATTTGACAGATTTGGTCACTTGGGTACCAAAATTAGTTGATAATCTGTAATCTGTACGTGGTACCCCTACTGTCACAGATGTAGCTAATAAACCAGGGTTATTGTAGTTAACTAAAACTAAAACCATAAACACATTTCACTACTTCAAATTAAATTAAATGTTATCTGAAATAAAAGAAACGTAACATTTCTCTTTTTAATCAAGTAAATGAAATATATAATACTGCGTTACATGGAAGAGGCAGCTTTTATTTTATTTGGGATGCTTGGATTTCAGGCATCAGAAACCTGAAATATGATTACCCGCATGTTTTTTAAAAATTAAATAAAGTATAAAAAACTAAAATATGATGTTTTTGGCACAAAGGCATTACAAACAGAACTCAGGGGAAAAAATATGATATGGCCCCTTTAAGAAAACATCAAGAATGCACATATGCACACACACAGACAGACATGTTATGAATGTACATGTGTAGGAATGAGTGCGAGTGTGTGTGTGTGTGTGTGTGAGGAACTTTGCCTCTTGAGATGTGCACATCTCGATTTCAAGAGGGGTCCTGGAGCAGTCTGCCAATGCAGGTAAACCTCTGATATCTAATGTTAGCATTTACACCTCTACTACAGCCCAGCCCTAAAGTCAGCACCTACGACCGTCTGCCGCACAGGCAGGGCAGGCCCGACATGCACAGCGCAGCCTAGCCTCATTCCACAATTAGGCTCATCCATCTTAAGAGACAAAGCCAACGTGTGGAAAAACTGTACACCGCCGGCACTCAACGCCTGCTTTAACCCCAACATGATAAAAAACGCTAACGTCTAGCACTAACCTTCTCCAAACAGTCGCTTGATGTTAATATAAGACACGTCTCTCTTCTGGCTCTTCACCGTGTATTTCCATTACATTTGCCTGGATCTTGCTACATTTGTCATAAATCAGGCCTAGTTGTTAGTTCAAAGCTAGTGTCGTAATATCCACTGGTAATACAAACATATTCCACCTCTACTATTCCTTAAAGGGGTCATATAATGAGAAATTTAATTTTACATGATGTTTTCATGCTTTCTATGAAAACTTTGAGAACACAGCTAAAAAAGAGCATTTACTGAAACTAAGCTGTAAAAATATAAAAAATATAAACGCATCAGTACGCATCAGTGACGCCTGTAATTCAATTCAAGTTTATTTGTATAGCGCTTTTCACGATACAAATCATTGCAAAGCAACTTTACAGCAGATTAAGTAACTTGTAACTTGGCCTGTCCTGTCACAGTAATGTAATAATGACAATCTATGGTATATATGATTATTCCTAAACACCAAGTTTGGAAATCCTAAACTCCAAGAGCTACCTAGTGTAAAATGTGTAGAAAATATGTTAAAATGTGCTGATCCTGTTGTGTGTAGCAGAAGAATGTCAACGTTTGATATCAGCGACTGAAGCTTATTTTAATAGTCTTCACATAAAAACTCTTTAAGGATAAGGTGTTTGATTCTTCTATTATAATAATTGCAAGGATAAAATTTCACCCATTAGCGGTGGGCGATATGACCAAAATCTAATATTACGATCTGAGTAATTTTATTCCACGATAACGATATATATCATGATATAGTTGTTTAGTTGTTTGTTGATATAGCTCACTGAAGACAAGTAAACAGTCAGCAATCAAATAAGAATAAGAAACTAATTACAAGCAATAGGACAAAAAACTACAGTAGAACAATTAAATAAAAAATGCTTCACACATTGTATAAAGTAATTAAATGTATAAAAACACTACATATTCTTCACTGTGTAAATTTAATATGCATTTATTCTTATTAAAGTTACGAAAGTGATTTAGTCAAGAGCAGTGAGAGATTTTCTCTCTTTTGTTGTTTGATTAATATGAAAGACAGCAGGAATATTAGACTGCTGTCACTTTAAGAGCTGCCCTGATCCAATATACTTTTACACGTGTTTTCTTTCGCAGCTGTTTGCTTTCACTTAAGACTTACTGTGTTTATGAGGATGCTTGCAAAGACAGGCATTTTGACACATTCAAGTGTGTATTTAACCATTCAAGGTCTATAAATCGGCAAAAATAACTCTCTCAGACAGTGCGCATATACAGCGAAATGAGTTATTTTTCGCTGCAGATTGTGTTTCAATGGCTTAAAATCACTTGTCTTTAAAAAAAACTTGTTTTTTTAAGCGCAATGCTTACAAACGTTACGTTTTCGTGACCACGTAGCACAGTAACGTCACATAAGCGTGTAACTGCGATAGAGACGATAGTCCAAAATTTCTACCGGTATATCACTCACCCCTACCACCCATAGAAACTTGTTAAGTAGGGATGCACCAAAATGAAAATTCTTGTCCGAAGCCGAAACCGAACAAAATGAAACACTGGGCCGAAGGCCGAATACCGAACACGGTTTTTCGAGTTTTTTTCCCCATGCATTTTGCCAATTTTTTTTCACCATTGCATAAATTAAATAGCCAAAATGTGCTTTTTACTGTTTTGTCTTGCTTTTCAAAGAAAAAAATCTATTACAAAACAACAATTTAAAAATATTTAACACTGAACATTTTTAACATTGTAGCAGACACTATACCAACAAAGCACAATTTAACTTAAAGTTAGTAAAATAATATTTTATGGCCATCAGACCCCCTTCTTGAATCAGGCATGTATTTTTTACTGTATAATTAAAAGCAGCCTTGCTGAGAAGAGACTTCTTTTAAAACATTGGAACATATTACAGATGCTAAGTTGAACACTATGTGTGAATGTTATAATAAATGTATTAAGATTTTCCTTGCGCGTTGGACTTTGAACCCTGGTTAACAAGCAGATAGCGTGGCGAGTTCGTGCAGCGCTGTCAGAATACATGCAATGCGTGCGTGTATTAGAAAACATAACGTTCTGCAGTTTATTTACTTATTGTTTAAGGCCATTTCGCGATTTCAATCATCATACGGTAACCAGCAACAATCACCCCTTCCTCTTCTCATCAAAGACATGCAATGCAGTACTAAACAGTCTCTCGCTGTCAGTGCTTGTAATGATTTTTGCGTCTTTCTCTGACAGTTTTAAATGCTTCCACACTGCTGACATGTGTGCTGCATTATAAAGAGTGCGCGCCTCTCACTCTTCGCTGGTTGCTATTTGATGGCGTCATATCATTGTTCGGTACAATTTATTCGGTCTTTTCGACATGAAAAATATTTAAATATTCTTATTCGGCCGAACACCGAAAGAGCTTTTTTTGCTATTTTCGTCTGAATAATTTCGGTTGCCGAAAATTTGGTGCATTCCTATTGTTAAGATTATTCAAAAATAGAATCTAAAATGATCAGAACGTTAATGGAGATGTATTTGATAACTGCTTTCAAGATTGCAGCATTAAACATATACATACTGTATATACAGTATATGTTTTACTTTTCGCAATTGCTATCAGATTAAGAAAAATTTAACCACTGACTTCTTAAAATTTTTATTCACATTTTATTATTTATGAAAGGTTTATCTATAAACTAATACTGTAAAATTACCATAAATTAATAACAGTACTATTTCAACATATGTCTGAAGCATCAGTTGACACCTATAACATGACTCGTCCAGTCACAGTAATGCAATATTGATGAAGTATGATATATACTATTATTCCTAAAGAGCTAGAGTAAAATACATAGAAAATATGTTAAAGCATGTACTGTTCCTGTAGAATCTCTATAGCAGAAGAATCTCAACATAAGAAATCAGCGACTGAAGCATATTTTTAATGGTCTTCACATGAAAACATTTTAAGGATGATGTGTGAAGATTTTATATGATATTAACGGTGCACTAAGCGATTTTTGCCAAACAATGTTGATATTTGAAAGCACCAAAACAAACACGCCCGTACCCCGTCAGGACCTCGCCCCTATTTTGAAATCTCCGCCCCACACGTACGTACGCAACCATGGCAACAACGATCACGGAAACAAGTGAAGATGACACGCAAGCATATTCAAACAAAAGCCAACACGGATAAGTTGTGCGAAACAACACAAAATCAACGTTACTCACTTATCAAGAAGAAAAAACAACGCAACCTCTGTGTCCGATTCCAGGCCTTCCCGCTCCTTGAGTTCTCTCCACCACTGGAAAGCTGCTCAGATATTTACGCGGGTCCTACCTCTTGCTTCTCTGATATTTTCTTCTTTTTTATCTGCCATCTCTCTCTATCTATAGTCGAGCTACTAATATCCGTCCTGTGCACTCAAATTGAGCGCTCTCTTCTCTCTATCATTGCAAGACACGCCCCCTTCCTGCTGATTGGTTACAAGTGTGTTTTGGGACTCGGTCCAACGCTGTGGTCAAAAGTGTTTTTCAAAAATCACTTAGTGCACCTTTAATGTTTGAAATGCCACACATAGAAATGTGTTAATTTATTCAGTAAAATCTAAAATGAAATCTGAAATTATTATCAGAACATTGATGGAAATGTCTTTGATTACTGATTTTAAGATTACAAAAAATACTTTAATGCATATCAAGAAAACATAACATATCCATTGATTTTTTTTTAAAGATATTTTTGTATTCAAATTGTATTATTTATAAAAAAATGTTTATTTAAAAACTAATGCCATAATATTACCATAACAGTATTATTATATTAATAATAATATTTCAACACGTGACTGAAGCATAAATTGACACTCTATAACATGGCGCTCTGGTCACAGTAATGAAATATTGACAAAGTATGAAATATATTATTATTCTTAAATGCTTAAAGTGCTAACTAGAGTAAAATGTCTAGCTAATACATTAAACCCTGTGTTGATCCTGTTGTGTGTAGCAGAAGAATCTCAACTTTAGACTGAAGTTTGTTTTTTAACAATTTCTGATCAGTCTGAGCGGCTCATTTCCATGCAGAATGTTTAATAAATCTATCACAGTGCAATTCAGGCTATTTTTGATGGATGGAGCAGCTATACAAAACAGTGGAAACAATGCGAGTGAGCGCAGCTAAACTTCGCTTCTCATTTCATATGCAGAGGGTGCATACATAGAAGTCATAAAGGCAAAACAACCCATTTATCATGATAATGAACTAAACAACGACTCTTTTATTGTGAAAAACATTACA
Organism: Sinocyclocheilus rhinocerous; assembly: GCF_001515625.1. Classification (NCBI taxonomy): domain Eukaryota; kingdom Metazoa; phylum Chordata; class Actinopteri; order Cypriniformes; family Cyprinidae; genus Sinocyclocheilus; species Sinocyclocheilus rhinocerous. Next base: position 586,412 of record NW_015632978.1, read on the forward strand.
AACAGCATCAGTGGAATAAATTAAATAATAAAAATATGTGATGTGACCCCTTCAAGTGTTTAGTTTTGCTTCTGTTATGATTACAATAGATAAGCAGCTCATTTTAGACCGAAATGCACAATTATCGGCCGACTCAGTTCAGTTTACATTTCTTCATCTCGCAGAAGCTGTTTGTGTCCCTTTAAATTTTAGGACACAAATCAAGTTACAGAATATTTCAGACGACAAACTCAAGACTCAATTTGTGTTCAATTTGTCTGCTATAAACTAACAGTATTGTAAATTTGTGGACTTGTGTGCTGTGATACTTACTAGTATTATGGCAGATGACTAACGATTTAGACGGCCTCGATGTTAGCATGCACTTACTCTAACGACACGCTGCCTACATGACATTACGGCTTATCTCCGGTAAAAGCATTCGACTCAAATGAACAATATAGAGGAGCAATAAAAAACAATAAACAGTAGGAAAACTCAACTCCCCGCGCACCTTTTTTCCACGAGCTCTCAGTTCGTTTCACTTCATCCAGGTGCTTCTATCTCTCATTCTCTCTCTCTCGCTCTCTCTCTCTGATTGAGTTCTATCTCTCTCTGTTACTGTACGTGTGTATGTGTGTCTGAGTTGTGGGCGGCCTGTAGCCCATGGTGACATGGCTCTCATGTTCCTCTTCTTCCCGTAGGCCCCGGTTTGGCATTCATAGCGTACCCTAAAGCTGTTTCTCTGATGCCCGTGGCTCCGGTGTGGGCTGCCCTATTTTTCGTCATGCTGCTACTGCTGGGACTGGACAGTCAGGTCAGCTCACATATGCAGACATTTTAAGGATCACGTGTGTGGTTTTTATATGATATGAATGGCCAAAGTTTAAAATGCCACCCACAGAAATCTGTGGAAATAAAATTATAAAAAATATTTATTATTATTAGTTTATTTAACAGGGACAATGCAGTATAACATTGCTACAATTTCAAGCAGCCGATGCTCCACATATAGGCTTCTAGCCAAAGGCTAATTTGCAGCCCCAGTCCCTGGTTAGGCTTTTTTAACAACAGTAAAACAATAATCACACAAAAAACTAAGCGAAAGTAAAAAAAAAAAAAGCTGAGACTGTGTACGACCATCAGTGTTCACAAACCTGCTTTTGTTTGAACCACTTTTTTAAATTCTGATTAGTTGCACCTCTTGTAGTGATCCCCTTACTACTCTGTTTTGATATTAATTGGCATATAATGTCTGGAGCAAGATTATTTACACATTTAAAAACCATTTTAATAAGAGACAAATTAATAAACTTTTCAAAACTAAGCAAACTATGTTTTTGTAAAATATTACAATGATGCCATCTATTTGGTTTCTTGTCCAATAGTTTGATAGTCAGTTGAGAAACCTGACTCCAGACAGTCACACAATAAGATAAATGCGAAAAGGCCATTGCATGCATGTATAACTTAGCTGCTTTTAGAGATATATACGGTCTAATCATGTAAAAACAATTCAAGTTTGTTCTGATTGTTCTACACAGCCTCTTTACATGCACATCAAATTTCAAATGAGAATCTAAAATAACACCTAAATATTTACAATTGTTAACTGTCTCTATTGCCTTTTGATTGATCTTAATTATAAAACCACTCATTTTTGCAGCCACTGTGACACACCAGTCATTTCATTTGTTAATATATCTACAGCTAAGCGTGGAGTCTGTGCCGATACATAAATGACCATGTCATCTGCATATAACTGACATTTAGTTTGCTTACAACAATTTGGTAAATCATTGACATATAAGGAAAACAACAATGGACCCAAAATTGACCCTTGAGGGAGACCCATCTCATTGTTTCGTAAAGCTGATCTTGAATTATTTATTTTAACACACTGATCTCGAGATTCTAAATATGATCTAAACCAATTCATTGCCTGCTGAGAGAAGCTAAACAAATTTATGTAGGAGAATTTCATGATTCACTGTATCAAATGCCTTTTTGAGATCTAAAAACACTGCGCCTACTACATTGCCATTATCTAAAGCTCCCTTAATAAATTCTGTGAGAAAGCAGTTTGCCATTTCTGTCGAATACTTAGGCCTAAAACCAAACTGTTTAGAGTGAAGTAGATCATGTTTTTCTAGATAGTTGATAAGTTGTTCAGCTACCAACTTTTCCAAAATTGTAGAGATTGCAGGGAGTATAGAAATTGGTCTATCTGAACCTCATCAACTGATCCTGCCTTAAAAATTGGGGTTATAATAGAAGTTTTCCAATTTGAGGGGAATTTACTTTCTCTAATAGATAAATTATATCAAATTTACAAAGGGCTTTAGCAAACAAGCACTATATTTTTTTACGAATGCGGTATCCATTCCAAATATATCCTTAGCCCTTGAATTATTCAATTGATTAATAATTTGAAGTATCTTATCTTCATCAACCTCAGAGATATAAAAGGATGAGGGTGTGTCATTTATTGCATTTTGAGGTAATTGTACAGGTTCAAAACATATAGCAAGCTCTTCCACAGACTGGATAAAATATCTATTAAATTCATTGGCAATTTCAGTGCTATCAGTACTAAGTCTTCCATTTATGCACAGCTCCAACAATGGTTTTCTTTGTGTGCCTTCTCGTTTAGAAAGTTTGTTAATGCACTTCCAAAGAGATGAGCTATTTCCTCCTGATTCTGCAATCAATTGCTCAAAATATGCAGTTTTCGCCTTCCTCATTTCACTAACTACTTTATTTCTTAACGATTTAAAACTTAGGATAGCTGTCTGTGTTTTTGTAAGCAAAGACTTTTTCAAAGCAAGATCTCTCTTTTTCATTAGTTGATGAATATCTGAATTTAGCCATGGTAGGGATGCACTATTTTGTCTACATTTTAACGGTTGTGTATACTTTTGAATAATTTTTTCAGGTGTTCGCATCACAATTTCAGTTTTTGTCCAGGTCACCAATTTGTAACGCATCATCCCAATTAATATTTTTTATATCATTTTCAAATCTTGTAATTTTACTCTTAGGGATGCCTACTACTCCTGGTTTAAAAGTTTGGCGAAAATTACTCTGCAAACGTTTCTTTGTTAATTTTCTAACAACCAGGATTGTGTTATGGTCGGACTAACCTGTCAGAAGATTATATATTTTTATTACCCTTTCAGGTTTATTTGTAAATGCCAGATCAATAAGAGTTGTACTTGTTTTTGTTATCCTTGTTGGACCTTTTATTAACTGGTTAAATTTATGTTTTGCTGTAATTGATTTCAGTTTTTGCTTACTACGTTTGTCTGACCAATTTATGTTAAAATCTCCAAATAAAACAGTTTCAGTACGACAATTTAAAAACTTTAACATTTCCTCTAAATTATAAATGTATCAACTGATTTTAATATTTTTTATTAATATTTTAGTATTTATAAAGTATTTATAAAAATATTTATCTACAAACTAATACTATAATCTATAAAAATAATAATTATAATAGCTTGTCACTGGCAGTTTTTTTCTAAATATTTTCTAAGTATATTATTAAAACTAAAACAAAAAAAAAATTTAGTTTAAATATAATTTTCGTTAGTAAGAAACATAAACATAACTTAAACATAAGAAACATAAATTATTAAATCTAAGAGGTTTTTATTTCAGTTGTCAGAGGACATTTTCCTTTCATTTGCTGGAGAACTGCCCTTGTGTGTTTTTGAGTAAAATATCACCACGCAACTGAAAATATTTCGAGTTTGATTTTGAAGTGAGCCCATTAATAACACATTTGACCCCTTTGTTTTTTTTCTGCAGTTTGTTGGTGTGGAGGGTTTCGTAACTGGCATTCTTGATATTTTCCCTGGAAAGTATTACATGCGCTATCAGCGTGAAATCGCTGTGGCGATCTGCTGTTTATTATGCTTCATTATAGATCTCTCCATGGTTACACAGGTGAGTCCTCTTTATGAAACACCGCTTCATCAGCTGTGAGAATATCAGCATCAGTCGTGTGGCTCGCCATTAGTCAGATAAGAATATAATGGTTTGTCACAAGTCCTTTCTCTGGGTATTAGATCATCACGCTCTCATTCAGAGGCTGATCTTTCTTCAGTCAAAATTGCTGCCGTATGTGGGAGTGACGTGACTCATAAAGCTCACAGTGACTCGAAGCTTTACACAGAGAAACTTCAAAGAATCAAAGTGAAAATAACCTGACAAGTAGCATTTGTGATATTGATTCATTTGTGTTTTTCAAACACAGATGAAGGTGACAAATTGTTGTGAAGACAACATGAAACAACATTCATGACGCATATAATTCACTCACCTCAGGGTGAAACCAAGTATTAATAATGCAGGGTGGAACTAGGAATTTGATCAGTGAGCTATAATATTACTGGTTAATATTAGTTTTTGATTATGGGAAAATAATAGGAAATATAATTAAAATCAACATTTTGTAGTTGCAACCTCCATTGTGGCATATTTTTGGTTTATAAAATGTCATTTATTTCAGGTTTAGAGCTTGAAAGTAACAAAATTACAAGTCAGGGTTTGTGTTTATGTCCTAAATTTTGAAAGTGCAAATCTCATATAATATGAATATAAAATTACAATGCTCATATTATATTTAGTTTTAATTTTCTAAATAAATGCTGTTCCGTTGAACTTTCTATTTATGTATCAAAAGATGCATAACATTGATAGATATAAAAAATATTTCTTAACAGCAAATCAGCATATTAGAATGATTTCTGAAGGATCGTGTGACACTGAAGACTGGAGTAATGATGCTGAAAATTCAGCTTCGCGTCACAGAAATAAATTACATTTTAAAATATATTCAAAACGAAAACCGTTTTTTTTAATTCTAATAATATTTCACAATATTTTTACTGCAAATGAATGCAGCCTCGACTGGCATAGTAGAATTTTTTCAATAATATAAAAAATATATATATCATACCAACCCCAATCTTTTGTATGCTTGTATATATTTATTCTACCACTATATTATTCTACTATTTGTGGGAAATTTCATATTTGTATTTATTTTTTCTCTGTAAAACAACATGACTGATTGTGAGGCATTTATGAAGTAAAACGGGTCTATTTTGATTTCATATCCAGGGAGGGATGTACGTCTTCCAGCTTTTTGACTACTACTCAGCCAGTGGAATTACCCTACTGTGGCAAGCATTCTGGGAATGCGTGGTTGTCGCGTGGGTTTATGGTGAGAATCTCTTCATGCAGTCTCATCAGTTTATCAGGAGTACTGTAGGCATTTCTCTTATAAGAGTAGCTTGTAGGACCCTGTGCTGACAGTAACACTGCTGTAATCCCACACACACCCAAAAGAGCGCTGACTTCATGCCGCTGTGTGCAGGTGCTGACAGGTTCATGGATGATATTGCCCGTATGATCGGTTACCGGCCATTCCCGTGGATAAAGTGGTGCTGGTCCTTTATAACTCCATGTGTTTGCATGGTGAGTGCTGGAAAATACTCCCACCTGTTCACGCTTTTTAAAAGTGGTTACGTCTGTCAATATTTATGCCATTTAACCCCTCCTTTTGTGTTCAAAAACTGGATATAACTTTTGTATTGTGGGTCAAATTGAGCCACATTGGTTTCCATGCAATTTGCCAGAAATCAACACTATGAAAAACAAAAAAGATTCATGTAAACACAGAAAACCTCTTGTAGCTTGTCAGAGAGATTTAATAATTCCCATCTATTTCTATTGTGTTAAGGGTCAATTTGACCCATATATTTTTGTTCAAAATAAGCTGCACTAAAAAGACACCAAAAAAAGATGGGGTTCTTTTGTCATGACCATCTGAGTATATATTGGGTTATTTTAGTATCATTAAGATACTATTATAGCTTTTATTTTATTTATTTTTTATATATATATATTTTTTCTGTTTTCATTTTAATTCTCATTAAAGTTTTAGTAATATTGTGTTTTTGTCATTTTTGCATTAGTTTTCTTTTTTAAATATGTATATATAATTTTTTTAATAATTTTCATTTCATTTTTACTTTTAGTTATTTTAGTGCAATAAGCGTGACTCATAAAGCTCACAGTGACTCGAAGCTTTACACAGAGAAACTTCAAAGAATCAAAGTGAAAATAACCTGACAAGTAGCATTTGTGATATTGATTCATTTGTGTTTTTCAAACACAGATGAAGGTGACAAATTGTTGTGAAGACAACATGAAACAACATTCATGACGCATATAATTCACTCACCTCAGGGTGAAACCAAGTATTAATAATGCAGGGTGGAACTAGGAATTTGATCAGTGAGCTATAATATTACTGGTTAATATTAGTTTTTGATTATGGGAAAATAATAGGAAATATAATTAAAATCAACATTTTGTAGTTGCAACCTCCATTGTGGCATATTTTTGGTTTATAAAATGTCATTTATTTCAGGTTTAGAGCTTGAAAGTAACAAAATTACAAGTCAGGGTTTGTGTTTATGTCCTAAATTTTGAAAGTGCAAATCTCATATAATATGAATATAAAATTACAATGCTCATATTATATTTAGTTTTAATTTTCTAAATAAATGCTGTTCCGTTGAACTTTCTATTTATGTATCAAAAGATGCATAACATTGATAGATATAAAAAATATTTCTTAACAGCAAATCAGCATATTAGAATGATTTCTGAAGGATCGTGTGACACTGAAGACTGGAGTAATGATGCTGAAAATTCAGCTTCGCGTCACAGAAATAAATTACATTTTAAAATATATTCAAAACGAAAACCGTTTTTTTTAATTCTAATAATATTTCACAATATTTTTACTGCAAATGAATGCAGCCTCGACTGGCATAGTAGAATTTTTTCAATAATATAAAAAATATATATATCATACCAACCCCAATCTTTTGTATGCTTGTATATATTTATTCTACCACTATATTATTCTACTATTTGTGGGAAATTTCATATTTGTATTTATTTTTTCTCTGTAAAACAACATGACTGATTGTGAGGCATTTATGAAGTAAAACGGGTCTATTTTGATTTCATATCCAGGGAGGGATGTACGTCTTCCAGCTTTTTGACTACTACTCAGCCAGTGGAATTACCCTACTGTGGCAAGCATTCTGGGAATGCGTGGTTGTCGCGTGGGTTTATGGTGAGAATCTCTTCATGCAGTCTCATCAGTTTATCAGGAGTACTGTAGGCATTTCTCTTATAAGAGTAGCTTGTAGGACCCTGTGCTGACAGTAACACTGCTGTAATCCCACACACACCCAAAAGAGCGCTGACTTCATGCCGCTGTGTGCAGGTGCTGACAGGTTCATGGACGATATTGCCCGTATGATCGGTTACCGGCCATTCCCGTGGATGAAGTGGTGCTGGTCCATTATAACTCCATGTGTTTGCATGGTGAGTGCTGGAAAATACTCCCACCTGTTCATGCATTTTAAAAATGCTTACGCCTGTCAGTATTTATGCCATTTAACCCTTCTGTTGTGTTCAAAAACTCGATATAACTTTTGTGTTGTGGGTCAAATTGAGCCCCATTGGTTTCCAAGCAATTTGCCAAAAATCAACACTATGAAAAAGATTAATGTAAAAACAGAAAACCTCTGTTGTAGCTTGTTTGTTATCTGAATATATATTGGGTTATTGTAGTATCATTGAGATACTATTATAGTTTTTTTTTTAAATATTTTTTAAAATATATTTTCTGTTTTCATTTTAATTCTCTGTTTTTGTCATTTTTCATTAGTTTTTTTTTATATATGTATATCTTTTTTTTATCATGTTAATTTCATTTTTACTTGTTATTTTACTACATCAAGATGAACTAACTGAAAATGAGATAATGCCATAAAAGTAGTTTATATTTTATTTCAAGATGTTTTGTTTCAAGTTTTAGTGAACTATAATAACCCTGGTATCTAACATTAATTGTACTTAGTGTAAGTAATATTTTTTTGCTATTTGTACTACTTCTGCCTTTTTATAATTTGTAATTTTCTTGTAATTGAGATCCAAAAAACTAACGACCAAAAACAGTGAATTTTCCTTGGAAGTCTTCAGTTTCGAATAAACGTTGAGTCTTAAATTTCATAAAGTCTAATACAATAAAATATATATATATAATACAATAAAAAAATACAAAAAATAAATACAATAAAAGTTTTTTAAACAGCATTTTTTTAAGTGTTGACAAAAATTGCATGGAAACCAAGGAGGTCAATTTGACCCACAACGCAGAAGTCGTCACAAATTTGTACAGCCTTTCCAAAACATCTTATGTGTCAAAACTTTGCATGCTCATTCATGACCCTAAATGAGAACTATTTACAAAATGTCCAGAAATAAAGGCAGTTTGAAAATCAAATGTGGGTCAAACTGACCTAATCAAGGTTAATTCTATAAAAAGACCTGCTAGACTGCTGCTCCTGTATTATTCAATTAGATTGTTGACTCTGATATTGTTCTTTATGTCTTCAGGGTATCTTTCTATTTCACCTGCTGAACTACAAGCCTCTGACCTACAACAATGTGTATGTGTACCCGTGGTGGGGAGAGGTGATCGGATGGTGTCTGGCTCTCTCCTCCATGCTCTGTATCCCCGTTAGCCTTGTGTACAAGCTCGCTGGAGCCAAGGGAACATTCAGAGAGGTTTGCACCATTTCAACCTATTCAAACCACTGCTCCATTAGCCAACACATAAGAGGTGTAGAGAGCATTGAACGAGTAGCTTTGTTTGTGCATCATTCAAATTCTGAGTATCGGCCCCACAAACAACAGTTAGTGCAAACAGTCCAAAAACAGCAGTTTATTGTAGCTGTCGATGCATGGGTCAGTTACCTCACTGAAAAGCATCAGAATTACTCATGAAAAAGCGATGCGTGTATTTATAGTAACTAGGCTAATGGTTGTCATTCTTCTGCAGATAGACCACAATGCTTCAACCCCTCAGTGTTTGCTTCCAAACACACACTGAATACAGTTGAGGTCTGTGGCAGGTATGTGTAGGAAAACTAGTGCAGGATGCTGGAGGAAATGGAAAATAATAGGGCTGTCAGTCAAATGAAATAGTAATTGTGATTAATCTCGCGCTTTTATAGTGCGGTGAGGCATTCCGTTACTTTTTAAGGAAAGAAAACTAAATTTTATTTTGGGGTTTAGCAATTTGTGAGGATGACACTTGGAAAATATGCTGATATCTATATAAGAATACAGGCCAGAGGGAAATTTGCTCAGACAGACTAAAATCAATCAGATTATTATTTCTCAAACTGCATCGCAGCAAACAATGGGGTTGTGATGGTGAGGAAATTTTTCCACCAGTTAATCGACATGTGACAACACCGGTAATACCGGTATCACCGTTGGGGTGGGGGTGGGGGTGGGGTGGTGTTAGTTAGTTTGAGTTTCCCTCTTTTCTTCACTTTCAAATGGCTTGTAAAAGTGCCGTGCGCATTTTACTTTCACTTTCAAATTAGCGGCAATTGAATTGCCACAATTCGGCATTAAAGGGGTCATATGATGCGAATTCAAGTTTTCCTTTCTCTTTGAAGTGTTACAAGCTGATTGTGCATAGATAAGATCCCTGAAGTTGCAAAGACTGAACTGGACTAAATGATTTTTGTTACTATAAAAAAATCAAAACGATGGTGGGGGGCGGTGCCGCGGTAGGCAAATGACCTAACCGGTGTTGCGGTATAACCGAAAACACCGTTTATCGCAGCAAGCCTAGCAAACAAGAAATGTAAATATGGAGGTCAATGTAACTCTGCTGATATTTCATTTGTTGAGCTTTATTGTGTTGTTTTAGTATTATTTATACTATTATAGTATGTATTAATAAATTAAAAATGTGCTTTATTTTTTATATTTTACGATTTAATTTAAGTTTTAGTAATTTTTTTCTATATTTATTTTTTGCTTTATTTTATCTTTTATTTTATTTATTATTATTAATTTTAGTTGATGTGGGGGGAAAAAATATAATTTTTTTTACCTCATTGTAATTAAACAGTAGAGATGTTGTACTGCTGCATTACCTCGTATTAATTTTTGTTTTAATTCACCTAAAATTAAGGAACAATTTAATAAATCATAGTAACAAATGAAGGTTTTTTTAAAGTAATTTTTATTTGTGTTTTATGGTGTATTTTTTATGTCATTTACAGTTTCTCAAAACTTTAAAAATGTATTAAGTTTATCTAATTTTTGCATTTTATTACTGCTTCTGCTAACGAAAAAATGCAAAAGAACAACCGTACAAAGAATAAATCTATGTCTGATTTATAAATAACTGTAAACCGTCATTTGCAAGTGTTAACTCCGTCAGTCCTTGAAAATAATGTGGGATAACGTGGGGAAACCTACTGACACACTAAATGGAAATGTCAGCACAGATTTGTTGACACAAAGCTTAGTCTGATTGTCATTAATTGTAATTTTCACAGCTACAATAAATGACTTGTAGTTGTCTTCTCTAAACTAGCTTGATTTTATTCAGAATGCATACATTAGGACTACATGAGCTGCTTCAAATCATTATGTGTTTTCGTTTTTCCTGCATGCAGCGCTGGGAAACTCTGACCAAACCAGTGTGGGGAGCCCATCACCTCGAATACATGGCCCCTGACACTGACATTAAAAGCCTGGCCTCTCTGTCTCCTGGAACGGAGGAGAACAAGGTGATCATTTTTGAGAGTGTTATGTAGGTCAAAGGGAAAGCTCCCTCCAAAGGCAAGCTGGTTGAAGAAATCGTCAGTATTTTTTATTTTTTTTTTTACATTTGATGGAATTCTGCATCATCTTACAGTCTTAAAACAGCTGATGGAAATTGACGGTTACTTTTTGTTTCATCATACTACAGATCCTCTAGCAGATGCTCTTCCACCTGTTAAAACTGCAAACTATATACATGATTTTTAAGAAAAATTATGTGCAAAGTTTATTGCAGATATCAAGATTTGCGGGGCAAAATCAGCATGTCTTTGGAGGGGACAGTATAGTGTAGCCTATAACATTATTTCACAGAGCGGCAGAATTCCCACAGGCCACTTTCCTGAACGTGATATGGGTCTCTTTGCACTGACACGAGAATCAAATCTGAGCAAGAAGCACATGGTTAAAATGAAGCAAAATGGGAAAAAAAAAGATTTACAAATGCATCCTTGACTTAAATTGGCCCAATACACATATACACACACACGATAGTCTCAAATTCATAAAATCTCATGCATATGTAAATTAAAATAATGTACACTTCAATAAACAGTGTTGCATTTAACTGATCAGCAAACACAGATACAGATGTAACAATCAAACTAAATGTGTCTTTGCAGATTTCACGTCAATAAGGCCACATGTAGTTGCCAAATGATGAAAACTCATTTCTGTAGCTTTCTTTTGATGTGTCTTCGTCTGAGACAGTTGACCTCAATTCCTGGTGCGTGATATCACAGCGTTTACTGGAAGTGCCAAACAGAGCGCGACTTCCCATCTCTGCTCAGGCTTGTCAGGAGATGGTTTTGGTTGCCATAAATAAAATCAATATCTTCCTAGTTCATCTGAAATGTACTGTGTGCTCGATCTATCCTGCACATCAAGAGATGTGTGTTTGGAAACATCTAGAGAGTTTTTAGCAGACACAGGCAGGATTTCAACTGAAGAAGTGGCACTTTTTTAAGGTGCTTGTAGGGCTGCACAATTAATCGAATTTCTAATCGTGATTACAATTATGGAATTATGGACGCCACAATTACGTAATCGTTCTAAGTGGTGCTTGTGAACCAAAAGTTGCATTTTATTAAAGTCAACATGAAACATCCATTTTTCACAATGCAATTAATCATTTATGTGGTTTTACTCTGAATAACATCACTTTACTCAATTAAAATGGGCTTCAAGCAACGTCTCATGCCGACTTTAATTAGAAGTTTACAATTTTAGTTTCAGTTCTATATTTTGAGTGCCAGTATTAATATGATTTCTAAGATTTTTAGTTTATGATTTTAAATCATAATGGAAACGCAATGGAAGTTATTTTTTTTTAAATGCAAAAAGCAAATAAAACATTGTAAAGTTTCACAGAAATGCATATTATCATAAAGATTCATCTAGCTTTAACTAACAATTTAATAACTGCAGACAGTAGTAGGAATATAAGAGATAAATGAAAAGACAACGATTATTGAAAACACAATTTGAAATGTTTTCCACCTGGTAGAGGCAAGTTTTTTTTATTTTTTGCCAATGTCAATTTTGCAGAACACTAAATATCCGAGAGGAGATCTTGATCTCTGTTGTTCTGCTGTAAACACGTTGCAGTTTTTGACACATAGTTGCCAAACTTTGCCTTTATTTGTCTTCATTGAGAACCGATAGACAAATAGCCAAGATTAACCGACAAACCGGCCTCATTCCGACCTGTGGGAATTCTGCCCTGAAGATAATCAACTCAAACACTAAATCATGTACAAATTAGACTACATAATGTAAGGCTTCAGAATACATTTGCACATTGTTGTAAAATAATCTGCTAGCACTTTTTAATCGTGTTAGAAAGTTTTTTTCTTCTTCTTGTGATTTACATACTGTAAAATAAATCAGAGATTTATTTTGTGAAGGCTATTATTTTGCTTATATGCATATAAATATAAATACATATTGATATTTGTGTGTTATATTTTAACGTTTGATGCTGTATGTACTTTTGATAAAGATGATAACATGGAGTGGGAATTCTTAGTGAAATGCTGCAAAGCAGTTGCCGGGAGGCATATGAGACACAGAGACACACAAACTTTGTTTTATTTGAAATATCAAGTGCTGCAGTTATTAAATGTTTTAGATTGTGTGTGTAAAACTCCAGTATTTTCTGCTGACCACCCAGAATCCAGCTCGATTTGGTTTTCATTGAACATCTAAATTGGAGACGGCGCTTACATTGTTGTTTTAGTTATAATTTAATCTCTCACTGTAAAATACCCATAAACCAAATGTCTATGGTTTTGAGGAACACTAGAACATTTCCATTAAAAAAAAAACATTCAGCAGTTTCCCCCTTAAATGGGTTTATATATATATATATATATGTGTGTGTGTGTGTGTGTGTGTGTGTGTGTGTGTGAGTGTCCATTTTAGTGGCACATCCATTCATTCCCATAGAGTTCAACATGCCTTTATGAGTGAGAATGAAATTATCTAAGTGCCCCTCAGACATCTGAGGACTAAGTTAACCTCCTCACCGCTTCAAAATTAGAGATACTAGTTTACCAAAGGCCTTAATCGTTAACCATTTAGTCCAATTTCAGTTAAAGGAATAGTTCATACAAAAATGAAAAATTGCTGGAAATGTACTCTCCCTCAGGCCATCCAAGATGTAGATGAGTTTGTTTCTTCATCAGAACAGATTTGGAGAAACTTAGCATTACATCACCAATTCCTCTGCAGTGAATGGGTGCCGTCAGAACGAGAGTCCAAACAGCTGATAGAAACATCACAATTATCCACAAGTAATCCACATGACTCCAGTCCATCAATTAACACCTTGTGAAGTGAAAAAACATGTGTTCGTAAGAAACAAATCCATCAAGATGTTTCTAAAATCGGTTTTGCGATAGTGATGCTTTGATCAGCTCTTTGAGCTCTTATTCTGATGGCACCCGTTTGATAGCATCAACATGTTGGATGGCCTTAGAGTGAGTAAATTGTCAGCTATTTTTTATTTTTGGGTGAACTATTCCTTTAAACAAGTCAAACTGCAAAGAAAGAATCCGTCAAATCAAACACTAATTCTCACCATCAGAAAAATTCATTTCTTTCCATCCAAATAAGCGCCTGGGTTGGTCAGTAGATCAATTATTAAATAGTGATCACATGTAGAAATGTTTATCTAGAAAAAATACATGTTAACAAAATAAGAAAAAAATGTTTTATGTCATTTATTATGCTCTGCCAAATGTTCTCGACAGTATCTTTGCACTGAAGGTTTGCTGAATGTTTGTCGAGCTATAGAGAGCAAAAATTTCACAACGTCCTTAAAGCGAACGGTGAACAGCACAGTAGACCGTCAAATCAAACACTAATTCTCACCATCAGAAAAATTCATTTCTTTCCATCCAAATAAGCGCCTGGGTTGGTCAGTAGATCAATTATTAAATAGTGATTACATGTAGAAACGTTTATCTAGAAAAAATACGTTAACAAAATAAGAAAAAAATGTTTTATGTCATTTATTATGCTCTGCCAAATGTTCTCGACAGTATCTTTGCACTGAAGGTTTGCTGAATGTTTGTCGAGCTATAGAGAGCAAAAATTTCACAACGTCCTTAAAGCGAACGGTGAACAGCACAGTAGAATCACAGCTGAATCAATCTCAGAATACAGTTCATTTATTAACTAAATTAGCCTGTTTAATGATTCCAAAGACTTAGTTACAGATTCAGTAGAACCAAACCATAAAGCAGACCTCGAGAGGACCATCTAATGAGAGAGTCCAAAGCTTTGGGTGACGATACTGTCTTGAAACATCACAGTTGACCTGGTTATAAGCTCATTGACGTCTTTCATTCTTGTGGTTTGTAACACACTGTGATGTAACCATGGTTGTCCATTTTTAACTCTAACAGTAGTAAAGCTAAAGGTAACTGTACCGTGTGTGTTAGTGTCCCATCTAACAGGATCCCTCTCATGTAAGAAGGGCTTCATGCTCCACCACTGTGATCTTGTGCTGATCCACCTGCCCAAGTAAAAGCAACAAATGGCAATAAACTAACTCCATGAAAAATGTCTCATTGCAATTTTTTATTGTTGTGGTCTCAAACACTGACCAAGGAGAAATATATTATATATATATATATATATATATATATATATATATT
>NW_015632978.1:601710-605311 GCF_001515625.1 Sinocyclocheilus rhinocerous
TGGTAGGTCATTTGCGGGGGAATTTTTACTTTACAAATTACAGACATGGCCGATTCGCATGGGATTAAGATCACAGACAACCTCCGCAATTATTACAAATGACTGGAGGTCACCAGGTAATACTAATCCCGTACGAATAGGGCTATAGACTCATAGAGCAAGCTTCCTTTTTATGAGAGGAAGCAAAGCCCTCCACGAGCGCGTTAAACCCTTTTAAATTCGGGTTTGATTGAGATTTAAAGACATAATTCATCCAAAAAAAGAAAGAAAATGCTGTTTACTCACCTGCTGCACGTAAGACTCTTCCCTCGGAGATTTTTTAAATGGCGTCTGGTCGCGTTTTTTCAACTCGATTACAACGAATAAGGACTTAAGTTTAACACAAAACACCACAAACTGTAAATGTTTCTAGTATCCCAAGCCTTCTTAAATCGTAGGGTAGATTTCTGTGATGAATGGAACGAAATAAATCGCGATTCACTGATAGTCCTTGACTTCTGAGAGTAACGATGTCCAATTCATGAATGAATCGTTCTATCGAGTCAAATATTCTCAGTGAATCATTTGATTCCGTTCACAAAACGTTACAGCTGAATCGAATAAGTTTTGTAATTGATAGTTATTGAACTGAACTGAATCAACACTGTTTGCATCATTTATCGTTATTAATCTGTTTATTTCTATGAAGCTTTTTTTTTTTTTTTAAACAATCGGCACTGCATAAAGCGCTAGCTATATAAATAAAGGTGACTTGACTCGATGAAAATATGTGGTCAGACTGATTCGATCACAAATCGAATTTGATTCAGTTCTCACGTTAAACTCACTGAATCAACGATCCGTTCAGACGATTAACAAACAGCCTGTGAGGGGAAATATTTACCAAAAAGAAAAACCTTCCAAATGACTTCCTAACAATTAGTGCACAAATCGATGTGGATCACTTCTATAATAGTTTTATGGAACTTTTGAGTGAAACATGACAATTCTGAGTGAACTGTCCCCTTAACTACTGATAGGCTTAAAAATAGTTTTATTAAAAATTGGTAAAAAAAAACAATACACTGCAGACTCGGCCAAGATAAATGAAGTAGAATTTATTGGTTTGGTTTTTTAACATCCCAACTAAAGCACATCACCAGAACACATAATACTCAAATTTCGTAGTGAAATAATGCAGATTGACGTTATTGCAGACAAAACTTTCCTGAAGACATTTGAGGCAGATAACAGCACTCTCAGAACCGTGCATTACACACAACTACGCAATCACAACATGTTCATGATGCCCAAGTATTGTTTATTCCATCATTGCCAACATATCAGTGCATGTTTTTTTTTGTTTTTTGTTTTTTTTTGCAAGAACTCAAAGTAAAAACCTGATATAAGAAAGAAGAAGCTACATTTGGAAATGCATATTAAGAGCGAGCACCTTTAACAGTACTACAGTTCACTTGTTTATTTACGGGTTTGAAAATTATATAATATGACATGACCTCTAAACTATTAAAATGAACTCTTGCCATTTCAATGTTCAGGTATACACTGACATTTTCATTGAACTGGTGCTCTAGCAGATGTCCTTCCTCACATTCTCATGATTGGTAACCGTCCAGGAGGTCTTGACTATGAATTATCCGACACTCCGCCAGCGATCCCGATGCCCTTTCCCCTGGGAGCCCAAAACAGCGCTAACGTTGTTCCCACAGATCCCTATTTTAACACGGCTATGATGTCATTCCGGCTGATTCTTTTTCAGGTGGCACTGCTCTAAGATTGCAAAGATATTTATTTACACATGCCAGAAAAGAAGCAAAGAAACCCGGGGCACTTAAACTGTAAAACAGCAAGTGAACGGAGTTCAACCAGGTAACCTTTAAATGCAAAACTAACGCGTGGCCCTCAAATGTGACATTAATATCATTTCAATACCTAGAGGACGAGAGATAGTGCGCTGTGTTTTGAAACACAATATCAGCTGTGGATGCTTTAATGTTCCTGCCAAAGCAGTGTTCTTACCCACTGTAACAGCCCTGCCGGGCTCATATCAGATTATACTGACTCAGTGGCCTCAAACCAGACAGGACTGGAAAGAAGCAGTTTATTCACTCTGCTCTAAAATAGCCCCCAAAAATATGAGCTATCCCACACCCAAGACAAAATAAAACAAAAATATCTTCCCATCGCATGATGCAAGACAGTCAAAATGACAAATGAGGCTCGTCGATCGTAAACTGGAGAGATTTTCTTTCTTAAGTGCTTATTGGGTGTAAAGTGTTGTGTACCCTGTAAATCAAAGATCTAAAATTAACCAACACATGCATCTGTACTGCAACCAAATATCCATATTCATAATGAAAGACTGAAGGTTTGTCCTATAAGGCAAGAAAATTAAAGTAGATAATTAAAAAAAAAAAAAAAAGAATTGAAACCCAACAATTACCATATCAAAAACATATAGTCTAGAATATCCTGTAAATGTTTTCTTGGTCCTTCCATATAAACAATTAGACTCATTTATGAATCCCAAGCTGAATGAATCTGAGTAAATTGTTTGTAAAAGTCAGGCTTGTGTAAATTGTGGCATTCAATTCAATATGGCTATTTAAACAAATACCAAAGGATTCTTTGCAGTGAATGGGTGCCGTCAGAATGAGAGTCCAAACAGCTGATAAAAACATGACAATAATCCACAAGTACTCCACATGACTTCAGTCCATCAGTTAACATCTTTTGAAGCAAAAAGCTGTTTGTAAAACAAATGTAGACTTTTTTAACTTTAACTTTTTAAAGAAACAAACTCATCTACATCTTGGATAGCCTGAGGGTGAGTAAATTTAAAGCAAATTTTCATTTTTTGGTGAACATAAATTCACTCTGCTTGTGTTTCATTGATGAGGCTCAATGTACCTGACATACAAACTGACACATCAAGAAATGTAATACTCATGTCAGCTGATATTCAATTCTAAACAGAGTTTATAACCAAAACACTTGAAATAAAAATTAAACACTAGAAGTTCACAGCAAAAGCAGAAAGAAAACATATGACAGTGTGTGAAAACCCTGCAGAGGCTTTAATGAATCACGTGAAAGCGCATGAATGAAGAACGGAACCCTGTTCTTCTTACACAGCCAGAGGAGTGATGCGCAGCCAGCTGAGCTGCTATCAGCCAATGAGGATGCAGGAAAGAGAGCAGGTGCATGATGATGTTCGTTCAGTCTGACTTCTTGTCCTGCTGAGAGTCGCATTTGGCCTGCGTTCAGAGACAGAGCAGAAAGAAGTGAAATTTTCAACATCAACTGACAGAGATTTGCACAATCCTTTGGAGAGTGATTTTGGGTGGCTGACATGACGTCAGCAAGTCTTAGCAGTGTCCTGCATGCTTTATTTTAGGACCACTCTCAACTATATTATCATCATCATCCTGTATAATCATTATGCATGTAGGTAGAACGAGCTTATATCAATGTAGGGACTAAACGGAGTATGAAAATTAAGACTAAAGAAGGTAAAAGTGTGGTTAAAAATGGTGACATATATATGAGCAATATCACTCTCGTACTCGAGCGATACCGGCTCTATATCAGCATGGCTGTG
>NW_015632978.1:608082-644490 GCF_001515625.1 Sinocyclocheilus rhinocerous
GCATCCAAATGAGAGAGAGACCGCGAAGCTAGACGTTTCTTCTTATATTAACTAACGTACTCTACGATTAGCTCAGTGAATAATAATTTTAAAAAAAACAGACCCGGCCAGAACAAGCGGAGTGATACAAAATTGTGAAAGGGCGTTCCTGTAGCGATACCAGTACAATATCTCACGGTTCTCAACCAATCAGATTTGAGAACCAGAACGAACTGTTGTATAAATATATTTATATATAATTCACCATTTTATATATACAGTGCTGGGTAGTAACTGATTTCATGTAATCTGGATTATGTAATCAGATTCCAAAAATGCAATACATATATACACACACACACACACACACATATATATATATACACTGTATATCTAAAAATGTATGGCTTCGCAGCGCTGTGATGTGCATGAAAGCAGTAAGCACCTTGTTGCTGTGTGCTGAGCGTGTAACATGCAACACGTGTTCATGAGTCACGGTCTCTTATGAGCTGCTTATTTTTATGTAAACAAGAGAAGCCTGTCTATCTGACTCCCACCCTCTCGGTCTCACTTACACACACTTGAGAAGACTACCGGTCATAACGTTCATGTTTCCAGAGGAGGACGACTGACAGGTGCACTGACTTCGGAGTAATAAAAGCACAGAAAAAGAAGAAAAAAAGAAAAGTAAAAAAAAAAAAAATTTAATTCTTTGAGTTAAGTGAATAAAGAGAGAGTGATGGAATCTCTTCTAGTATCATCAGCCACAGAGAGAAGACCATGTGTCTCATTTTACTTGCTTTATAATGTTAAAGTATATTTGATATATATTTGAAAGTAAATATGGGTTTATTATAGTATTGATACACTGGTCCATATAAATGCAAATGAGAAAGAGTAAACTTCTTTGTGTGCATTTAATAAAACACTTTGAGTTGGGTCTTGGCATCTTGAAGTTAAACTTTACGATACATTGCTTATGATATTTGAAAACTGACGCTCACCATGTAATCTGAGCAACAGGCTGATGACAGCAGGTCTAATTTCTAACTTTTCTTAGTATACTGATATCAGGCCCTTCAGGAAAGCGTCTGTTTCTTTTAAACACGTTTCCTCATAACGTTCACTCAACATGCTACAGATGCCAACTGGGCACATGCCAATGGTGCCAATGTACACTGCCCCTCAGCTCCAAAAGATCTCGGAGATGTGACATTTGCTGAATTTGTTTGCTTTTACCAACACTATGGATCTCACCCTTTAATATACAGTACGTGTGAGATTAAAGCTTTCCTGTAGCTCAAGTAGAGAATAGCATAATTCCACCTAACTGTGATTGTGAATGCATCTTGCACAATAGGACAGACAGTACTGTTTTGAAAACTGGGATTCAGTCTGTGATATTTTTCTGCAGTTCTTTAAACACTGTTATACCTTTAATCCCTGTTAAAACAGATGCCACAGTATCCTTAGTGCACACTAGCTGCATTATAACATTTGCTTTCAGCAGCAGCAAAAAAAAAACAAAAAAAAAAACTCCAGCAGATGCAGGCAGACTGACATGAACAGCTGGCATCAGGGCAGATTGGAAACTGAAATGCAGAGCATTCAAACGTTGTTTTAAAAAATGTTTTAAAACATAACGAGCTACCAATCTGGGTACTATTTTAAGGCGTTATAGCCATTAGGTTTTCTGAATGTTAAGGTAATTAATGAAAATTCAGTCCAAGAACATTAATATGGATTTAAAAAAGAATTTAAAAGCAACATCAATAAAAATAATAATAATTAATTTTTATAATTTCATCATTCATATTAATAACTAATAACATAATAGCAAGATTTTATTATCAAATCAATATGGTCAGGCAGAGCGGTATAGACAAAACAAAAAAATATTATACTGATATTTTTTAACCTTTCTATGATTTTCAATATTGTGAGCTGGTTTAAAACGGTGATTTCTTTTAAGAGTAAACCAAAATAATTTGAACCAAACATGAACTGTTGCCAAAAAATATATTTAAAAGAACAATTAAACACTTTCTTTCTTATTTCCATGAAGTAATTTGATGAAAGCTCAATGGAAGAATAATATAATCAAATTAACCAATTTATAAATAAACATGAATAAAAAATAAAAAAAACACCTACATCCTTCTACAAATACATTTAAGTTCATGTAAAATGCCATGCTGGAACTTCTATGTACACTTTTGAGGGAAGACTTAAGCAAACCAGTGAAATGGTTCATTGAAAGAAACAGATTTGCAGCAATGAATAATACTTGGCATTTATGCATACGAGGTTTAGCATAAGAAATAGAATAAATGTTTAACCAGAGACTCGCCACGTCTAAACTCGCATACTTTGGATGCTACTGAAATCATTCATCTTTTTTTCAGGTCACTTCAGGTTTCACTTCAGTTAGTATGCTGCCTTAGAAGGCAGCAGTCTTTGAAGACAGTGAGGCAGCTCACAAGGGACTCGAGCAGTGCTAGAATGGGAAAGATGTTAGCAGTGTGACACACGCATGAGCTCTGACCTGCAGTCTGCCGTGTTCCTCCAGCAGACGGTCGTACTCCGCTGTGAGGTTCTCAGCCTGCTTCTTCATGGCCTTCACATCGCTGTCTGACTTCTGAAGAGCTGCACACACAAGCAAACAATAAGTACTAGAAATACATGAGTCAGAGATCTAAATTACCTTTTCTGTAGGTCTACAAATTCTCCAGATTACAGTAGCATCACAGAGCCAGACCTCTGACTTTCAGTGGAACCTCTGGTCCACTTTGCAGCTTAATCTGCCCAAATACTGCTCACTGAGACCAGAAGAGACCATGTGATTGACATATACTACCAATTACATATTGGGGGGTTGCTAAGATTGTCTCTTATTTATTTGATCTACAATACAGTAAAACAGTAATACTGTGAAATATAATTACAATTTAAAATCACTGACTGCTTTCTATCTCAATGTATTTTAAAATGTAATTTATTCTTCTGATGCAAAGCTGAATTTTCAGCATCATTACTCCAGTCTTCAGTGTCACACCATGCTTCAGAAATCATTCTAATATGCTGATTTGCTGCTCAAGAAACATTTCTTATTATTATCAATGTTGAAAACAGTTGTGCTGCTTAATATTCTTGTGGAAACCTTCATACATTTTTTTTTTCAGGATGCTTTGACAAATTGAATAAGTACCAAAAAAAGCATTTATTTGAAATAGAAATTTGTGCAAAATGTACAAGTCTTTACTATCACTTCTTATTCAATTTAATGCTTGATTAATAAAAGTATTCTTTTTTTTTTTAATCTTACTGAACCCACACTTTTAAAAAGGAAGTGTTAATACACTACTCATTTTATTTACATAACATTTAAATGGCAGGTTGATCTGAAAACTATTAATAAAATAATACCTGCAAGCTCACTTACGGTTTTGTGCAGTACCCTTAAAATGTGCTTTGGTACAAGATGACCCAATGGAGACCTCAGTTTGGGGGTCATCAAAGTGTCATGAACCCTTTAGCACTGTCTAAATACAGTGCACATGTGAAAGGAGGCGTGGGAATCGATCTTACTAAGCTCATTCTTTTGTCTAGTTCTGCTGAGGTCATCTTGTGTTGCTCACTGTAGGTCTTTTTTTTTTATGTACTCTGAACCCATGTCTGACAACATTAAATAATGAAGCAAGGATGCATTAAACTGATCAAAAGTTACAGTAAAGAGTGACATTCATAATTAGTGGTTGTCCGATATATCGCTAATGCCGATATATCGGCCGATATTTGGCATTTTTTAAAGTTTTCCTTTTTGGCCGATGCGTTCGAGGCTGGACTTTTATTTTGACGGCGCTGAGAACGACAGCGCCTGGGCACACAGTGCTCACATTCTCCTCCTCTTGTTCGCCGTTGTCGTTAACGGTTCTGTCTAAATACGGATAGAAGTCTGTCTAATAATCAGATAGAACGGTTAAACAAAGGAATTCAAATGTATACAAAAAGTCTTATAACGACTGCTTTTATATTATTAGTAATAGAAAGGCAAACATTATAATACTTTCTTGTTTGCCGTCAGCATTAGGCAAATATGCATTTATAACATTTAAACAAATCTTTGAATGTATATTTGTATTAAATATTTATTTATATGTGAAAATACTTTGTCATCTAAAGTATAAGTATGTTTAACACATTTATATTTTAATCAATTTTCTAATTTCTTAAATATTAATTAAAATAAATAAAATTATATCGGCCATCCTGCTTTCCAAGATATCGGCATCGGCTGTCAAAAAACTAATATCGGTCGACCACTATTCATAATGTTACAAATTATTTATATTTCAGATAAGCACTGTTCTTTTGAACTTTCTATTCATCAAAGAATCCTGAAAAAATGTATCAGTTTCCACAAAAATACTAAACAGCATTGATTTCTGAAGGATCATGTGACACTAAAGACTGGAGTAAGGCTGCTGAAAATTCAGTTCTGCATCACACATTTTAAAATCTTAAATATATTCATATAGAAAACAGTTCTTTTAAATCAGAATATGACAATATTACTGCATTTATTGTATTTTTGATCAAATAAATGCAGCACTGGTAACCCCAAATTTTTAACGACCAAATGTTCCAATAAACGTCTCAATAAATGCTCCTGGTTTTATTGTGTGGCCAAATCATTAACGCATTCTGTTAACGTTATTCCAAAGAAAAAGTGTTCGTTCTAATAAACTTTCATTGAAATGTGATTTTCACCACCTATGAAATGACTTTTCTGTTGACTTTTCTGTTGTTCTGTTAAACCAATAATATCACATACCATTTTGCATGATCCAATCGAATAATTACATTGAAGGAATGGTTCACCCAAAGATGAAAATTCTGTCATTAATTACTCACCCTCATGTTGTTACAAACCTGTAAGACGTTCGTTCATCTTCAGAACACAAATTAAGATATTTTTGATGAAATCCGAGAGCTTTCTGACCCTCCATAGACAGCAAGGGTACTACCACGTTCAAGGCCCAGAAATGTGACATCAGTGATTCAACCTTAATTTTATGAAGCTATGAGAATACTTTTTCAACAATTCTTCTGTCTCTTATTCTCGTATTCTCATAGCTTCATAAAATTAAGTTTGAACTACTGATGTCACATGGATTATTTTAACGATGTCCTTACTACCTTTCTGGGCTTTGAGCATGGTAGTTACGTTGCTGTCTATGGAGGGTCAGAGAGCTCTTGGATTTCATAAAAAATATCTTAATGTGTGTTCCGAAGATGAACGAAGGTCTTACAGGTTTGGAACGGAGGAGAAACAATAATGTACAGTATGTGGAAAATAATGTGTTTTTTTAACTTTAAACCGCATAAACACATTTCATTACACCAAATACACAAAATAATGTTCTTTTTAGCAGCATCATATGACCCCTTTAATGCATGCTGAACATTTAATGTAGCCTACTATTTTTATTTAAATATATTTAAGTATGCAATTTGCAAATGTGTCACATGCCCTCATCAGGTAGCATGTTTAACTTAAAGTAACATCCTATTATCATCTCATAAAAACTAAGGGAAAACACTGGGAATCCGTTGAAAAAGGTCATGCATTGTGGGATAAAGCACCACATGTGCACAGCAAGTCCTGAGACCAAGATGTCACCAATATTTGTATTTCCCAGAAGAGAGAGAAGAAAAGTTAAATGTACATATCTGCTAAAATTTAACTGTCTAGTACTTTTACTAAGCACAACTACAGTGAAATTCATGGGGTCATTAATGAACAATAACTGTCTGAAACGTCAGTAACAGTCAGCGCTAACTAACAGACTCTTGCTCTGCTTACAAATTAACACATAACAGCAGAGTTCCACAAATTGTTAAAACCTGACTGAGTGAATATTTTAATGTTAAACCGCACAAGGTATGCAGCCCAAGGCACACAGACATTTTTAAATGAGCCTTTTCAAAGTGACCTGGACAAGGGAACAAACACAGGAGAGTGTTTTACTTCATGTCAAACGAGGGAAAGATGTTTTCTGGCCCGGGGAACAACTAGATCTGGGTCAGATGTTTTGGATGATGTTTCCTGCAGATATATTAAAAGAAAGTTAAAATACAGCTGAAGCACCAAGCTGAAAAGACTACCCTTAAATGGGGCGTAGAGGAGAGTGAAGAAGATGCTTGCTGTGTCAATCCCTTAATCTAGGAAACTGCATCATTTTTGTCATGTACTCATACGTTTAATTTAGAAGCAAGGGTAAATCATATGCAGCTTCCTGTGAATGAAAGATGCAAATTTCTTTGACACGCTGGCACAATAGATTATAATAGATTATATATAAATTAAATATAAAAATGATAATCATAATAAAAATTTAAATGTAATAAAGCTAAACAGAAGGAGCAACATTTCATATTTCTCTGTAAACTTAATAGTTGGAATTGGAAGTAATAAAGTCTTAATTTCTACAGTCTTATAGAATATTTTTGTAAACCTAAGTTTACTAATAAATAAATAAAAAATAACTGCATCAATATACATTCGGAATATTAACCCCTTCCCTGGTTAAATCTTTAGGAAAATGAGAATAATGTGCAGTGAAACAAAACTTTGAAATAGCACAGTGCAACACTATTTTTTATTTAAACTAATTTATTTAATTCAGTATTTCTTTTTTTTATCTAAAACATAAGCTGCTCAGGCATTCCCAAATGATTAAATTGACCCCTTTTTGACCAGTCATATTTCTATAGCTGTATGTTATAGATGCTTTCATCTTATTTTAGTTGATAATAGACCAAAACAGAAAATACTGTGCCTTGCACACCCGAATCATTTATATATGCGTCGGATAAGTCCATTAAAACAATACAAATGTATAAATCCAGTAATATCACTCAAACTTAAAACATCATCAAGAAATATTGTTGGCAATGATTAGGTCAACAATATTATTATAATTATTATTTAATATATATTTATTTATTAATAAAGAAATAAACCAATAAATAAATGCACAACGCAGACACATTGTAACATTCACAATGCAAACCTCCCTCACGAGTTCATCCAGATCATTTACGGGAATTAATCAGCAAAAACATTGTGCAAAATTGCCACATTTATGACGTCACAACCACATGACTGCCTACATTTCGATATGTGGAGGTTTGCCAGTCATAGCAATGGTCATTTATCTATACAGTAAAGCCTTAACAGTACAAGTAGCAAAAACAGCCTGCTAAATTCCCACAGAAAGAGTGAAAAATGGTCAAAATGAACTAAAATAAAACCTTGATTAACATTATAAGTGGATTTGCGAAAAGTAAAATGCTCAAAGAATGGAAAACGAAACGGCCAGTTCCAAACAATCAAACCCTCACGAAACTACCGATGGATCCATCTTGGCTAATTGTATTATGAATTATTAAAAAACTATTTCACATAACTAATAGCTGCAATATAACTACATTTTATGAAGCAGAACCTTGCAAAATTCATGATCTGGTTCACACTTGATTAAATGTGAGAACCCTATAACACCTGCTTGGGGACCAATGATAGAGAACGGTCTGCCCCTGAACAGAGATGAGAGATCGATACAGGCCCTTTAGGGGGTCATGTGCTGTTCTCACCTTGTCCCCTCACAGAACGACCCTGTTAGCATCTACACATGGATTATGCGCTCACATCCATCAATAATAACCACAGCGAAATAATCACAAAGGCCTGGTCAGGTCATCTCGCCCTGTTCAGGGACACACGTCCTGTACAGACGCTTCAAGAACAGAGCAGCAAAACACTCTGTGTGCGGGAGATTTACAGGCCTCATTCTGCCAGAGTCAAACTTCATTTACTAAATTGAAATATTGCACCATCTGTCATTCAGTGCTGCTTGTGCTCTTGTTTATGGCTCGCTCCGTGGTGTTACAACATTTGACAGACATGAATTATGGCGGTGCGTGTGTGTGTGATAACCCACGTGTGCCGTGCTTCTGCATGGGGTGACAGCATGCAAAGATCAATGCGGTGACTTACTGCACATCAGCACTGTAATTGAGCCACGCGGTGCTGATCTATCCCAGCATTCTCCACGCTCGGGCATCCACATACTAATAAACTACATGTGCTAAAGACAATAACACAGCATGTGATAGCCGTTTTCAGGGCTTTTAATAACAAACTAGACGTGCAAGGAAATAACAGTGTTTGCAAATGTCATACCATGTGTGAGACATTTCTCCACTGTCATAATAGTCGGTGCAATTTTTTTTCTTGACTGCAAGAATCAATAGGCAAAGACGTAGTGAAGTGTAAAAGCGGCTAAATATATATGCAAGAAACACCAGTTCAATGACAATTCAGTATGTAAATAAATGTAAGACAGAAGATCAATTGCAATTCGATATGCAAATAATAAGATATTAAAAACAGAATATCTTAATATTAATTAAGTATTAATATATTAATAATATTAATAAATACTACAAAAAAATGTTACCTTAAAAAAACAAAATTTAGAAATGGTGCCTTGGCAACTAACTGAAATACATTTTAAGTTGAAGTACCAAAATTAAAACAATAATTAATTAAAGATTTAAAAAATAATTTAAAAAAAACTAATAAAAATGACAAAAAGCACATAACAAAATTATTATATTTTATACTAAAATTAAAAAGAAAAATAGAATTAAAAGCTGATGCAAAATATTAATAAATACTAAAATAGTATATAAATAATACTACTAATAATGCTCATCTGCATTAAACATGAAAATGCCACTAGATAACAATAACGTAAATTGTGCTGAGAATAATGCTAGTTAAATTATACCAGTTAGCACATTACTTTGGAAGTCCTAAAACTAAATCAACTGAATAAAATTAAATAAAATTAAATAAATATTATATAGAAAACTAAACTGAAAAAAAAAAAGGAAATTAAACCACAAAAAAAAATTCCAAACACGCCACAAAGGCCACAGTGGGAAACTTAAATATATTTACAAGTGTAATGCTTACAAACTAACAACAGAACACGCAAGACTAAATTTATCCATCAAACAAAGCTTGAAATTAGTCTGTTTGTTAACCATTTCAGTCTGAATTACCAGCAGAAGCTAAATACTCAGGGTCAGAGGTTTAGAACAAACCAGAATGCTTGAGAAATATCCATACAGTGCTGTAATAATAACCAATCATTGGCACACAGCCATGAGCGAGTTTGATGATGTCAAGGCATCAATATGTATTCTACACTCAGGACACAAACTAGCACTCAGTACTTTCTCCTTTCACTGCATCTGAAAAGGCCTGTCAACATGGAACTGCTCTATTGAACTATAGTTCCGCTCTACATCGTTTACACTGTATAATTAACATCTGTTAAATAACTGACAAAGCGGTTGGCAATTTCCTTGAATTTCACTAGAAATCCACTGGACGCAAATGTGTTTAAGTGTCTCAAGAGCACAATGATGAAAGCTTATCACTACCTATAAAGTTTCAGTTATCAACCACTAAACCACACCTCAATATTTGAGTTACTTGTCCTACTTAAAGATGCAATCAACAATGCCTTCTTGATATGCAATACTATAACAACTAGAACAGTCAAAATATTTTCCTATTCATATTCACTAGTTCCTCAATATATTCCTATGAAATTTTATAAAAATTAATATGAATTTATTAATTGTAAAATATTTTTATGAAAACTATTCTCATCATAAGTATGTACACTACTGTTCAAATGTTTGGGGTCAGTATATTTTTTTTAATCATTTGAATAGTTTTATTCATCATGGACACACTAAATTTTAACATTCATAATAAAAAAAATGTTTCTTGAGTATGAAAATAATTATTTTAAATTGTAATAATATTTCACAATATAACGGATTTTACAGTTTTTTTTTATATATATAAATGCAGCCGTGGTGAGCATAAGAGACTTCTTTGAAAAAATAAATAAATAAATGAATAAAAAATAAATAAATAAACAATCTTACCAACCCCAAACAAAAGAGCTTAATTAAATAGTAATATGCATTTCATTTTTGGTCATAAGGCCCAAAGGTTTTGGCATTTTCTAGCCATTTATATTTCTTACCACCAAAAAAAAATAAAAAAAAACTGTCCAGTAACTCAACATTTCAAGTAATTTTACAAGCATTTGAAACTAGGCGAGTATCAAGTGCTACTTTAGTTCACCTTCACATCTTGTGTAAACTCAAGACCTATTTCTAGACATAATGTGCAACTCTGCCCTCTATAGGTAAAATGCAAAGTCTGCAGCACTGGGATATTGATGTACAATGTTTCTCTGAGGACTGACAAATGGAGAACACCTAACAAACCAGAATGACTCATGAGAACATGTGATGTTAAACCATTACTAATGAAGTGCATGTGGGATCACAACTAAATCACAAACATGTTAGCAATCATTCAAGAATAAATAATCTCAAAAATACAATTCTGTCATCATTTAGTCATTCTCATGTCTTTCCAACACCATAATTTATTTATTTGAAATAGGTCACTAGAGCAGCTTACCGACTTCTTTTGTGTTAGTCACAGACATTTACAATCACATGAGGGTGAGCAATGACAGAATATTAATTTTTGGGTGAACAGTTTCTTAATACAGCATACTCATCATAGTCACCTGTGCAACTGTCCCACCCACATGTCCTGTAGTTACACCAATGGTCACCAGGTAAAGGTTTCTGCTCCTTTTAAGCCTTTAGGGTCATGAAAAACCGGCATTTTCATGCACAATTCACTCACCTCCTGCAGTTTCTCATTTTCCTCCATGTACTTTTTCGCAGCATCATTTGCTCCCTCCGCCTGCTTTTTAAAGGCTTCATTAGAGGCCATCAGTGTTGCCTGCTGAGACAGCAGTGTGGCCAGACGTCTCAACAGCCTGGAGGGGAAAAAACAACATGAACTCATCAGACACGAGTGGATTTACTAAACAGTCAGTGTGTAGCTGATCGTTACGGCTCACCGCAGCAGTAGCCTACGTTGCGATTCTGCATTATACAGAAACAGACGTTGGCATAATTATTGGTGCTTGAAAAGGCAACGATCTCTATAACTATTATTTGAACAAACCCCTAAATCTAAACACTGAACTTCATGGCGTAACTCGTCCCACACATTTGTGCTCCAGACATCAACTACTTTATGATGGATGGTATTAAACAAACAAAAAGCATTCAATATTAAACATATAATTTATATATAATTATATCTACACCTGTCATCCGTTTGAAACCTGACACACTCTGAGGAAGGCTGAAGGCCGAAATGCATCAGTGTGCAGAGTTTTAGGCATTTTTAATGTTTATTGAGATGGCCAGAATGTGAATAATGGCTTTTTTAACTTTTTTGGACCAGAAGAAGTGTCTTGGATTCTTCTTTTTTTGTAACAGATTCTATAACACTTATTTGAACCATTAAACACTATGTAAAATGTATCATGATGAATTTATTGTGAAATTAAAATATTGGTTTTCGATTTTAAAATACTTTAAAATATTTATTTCTGTGATGCAAAGCCGTATTTTCTTCAGTCATTATTACTCCAGTGTTCAGTGTCACGTGATCCTTCAGAAATCATTCTAATGTACTGATTTTATTATCAATGTTGTAAACAGTTGTGCTGCTTAATATTTTTTGGAACCTGTGATACTTTTTTTTAGGATTGTTTGATGAATAAAGTAAAAAAGAACAGCATTTATTCAAAATAGAAATCTTTTCTAACAATTTAAGTCTTTACTGTCACTTTTGATCAATTTAACACATCCTTGCTGAATAAAAGTATTAATTTCTTTCAAAAAAATTATTACTGACCCTAACATTTGAACGGTAGTGTATATTTTTACAACAACAACAAAAAATCTATTTTAAATGCATGCTGTTCTTTTTAACTTTTTATTCATTAAAGAATCCAGAAAAAAGTATATAAAGTATATAAAAGTATACAAGTAAATAAAAGTATATAAAATCATGAAACTCAGAGTATGAGCACTTTGGCACACATATCTTCATTTGAATAACATATTAATTTTTACATGCAAATCTAAAAGGGAGAAGTCAAATCTGAGCATACATGCCTATTTTTCTGTGGACTACAGAAATAACATCTCTCTAAATAGTTCTATCCAAAATCTGAGATTGAGTTACGTAGCATCGCTCCAGAAACATGCGTGACACTTCTAGGAAACACTGATGTGCATTAATCGCCATCGGAAGACAGCACGACAAAAATCAGCATAAACAAATGAGTATCAACTGCTCGACCATAAGCAAATATATCACATGATTTTCACCAGCGTAAAGACAGTGTATACTAGCTTTTAGCTATTTTCCTCACTCTACACAGTCAGTCTTCTACAGTTTCATAGAGCCAGATGAGCTGAGAGATGCAGGCTGATGACATCTGAACCGTGAGCTCGAATGCAGAGGCTAAAGGCGGCGTGCATCCCCTTCATGTCAGTGTATGTGTAAAAGGGTTCAAGGTTTCGTAAAAAGTTGTTGTGACCAAAATGCAGATGGGCTGAACCATGGACAACCGCAACTTGCATAAATGCAAGAGAAGCCCACACTTTGTTCAAACGCTCTGTATGACGTAAAAAGGTAATATGAGCCGACCTACAGTAGATTCACTTTAACCTCTCCTGATTTTTAAATTGGCCAAATATAAGAAAACAAGTAATTTTTAGTTGGCGCAAGTGTTTATACAGTACAGACATGTTAACTCAAATACAAAACAAAACAATAATTTAAAAAATAGAATATTTTCACTGCAATAATGTCCTGTTCAAAAATTATTTCCATTAGAATCATAATAAATTAAAGGCAGTACAACAAATACAAATCATGTATAAATACCTTACTTTTTTATCTATATTTTAAATAAAGAAAAAAATTGTATTGCCATGAAAATAATGCTACAAAACTTAATGGTCCTAAAAATAGGCTTCATTTTCTCTCTAATAGTTATTTTGGTGGTGAAATATGACCCTTCTTGATATACTCTATGAGATTAAAAAATATTAGATTATTTTGCAATAAAAAAAGTGTGTCTTGAATACTTGATCATATTTAAGGTTAGATTATTACAATTTTTCAGATAATGATGACTGGTTATATGTAGATAATATCAGAATCAAATTTTAAAAAATATATATATAAATAAAATTATAATATCAGATGCATGTGTATAAAATGTCGAAAGGAAAAGAGAAAAAAAGTTCCAAACATCCATAAAAGATTAATTTACTTCAGAAGACATCAGAAAATATATCTTTAATTTAATGTATTTCTTACCCCACTAACAATTTTTGTCCTATTTTAAGCATAAATCTAACTAAGTTTTGTCAGGTGTCAGTGGACTAAGACAAATAGACTGCATTCAGTGTATATTGTCTAAAAACAAGTTATGTTTCAATGTTTCCCATTATCTTGCATTAATCGCTTAACAGCCATTTCCAATGTACACTGGAAATGTCCCCACAGCTACTGCATCCAAACATGCCTGAAGCACATGTCAAACCGTCATGCGCCACTTTAGTCACCTTTGTGGCATCTGCGTTTTTGCTGGCAAGGTGGAGGAGGGCCATTTTGTGACAGGAGTCATGGCCTTTCTGCCAGTGAGAATGCCATGAACACAGGCTAAATATAATGCCCTTCACCAGTTGCTTGATCACATGTCCTGCAGCTGTCCGTGTGATTACGAAAACGACACTCAAGCCCGGCAGGCAAGGGAAGTAGTATCGCTAATGGATGTAGTAATCATCCGGCAGGATATAAATAACCTGCCATTCAGAGAAAATATGGTGAAACCCCTGTAAGGAAAAACTATGCAGAGCTGGGAGACTCTCAAATGTTAAGAATAGAGCGCAACAACGAACCAGCCAATCGGGATGCGGGAAGTTAAGTACCCGTGGATGAGGTTGGTGAATGGAAACAGTGTGGGGGACCCCCAACCAGCTCAACATAAGATTCTTTCCATGTCTACTGTAATATAGCGGCATATTCTGCTCTTTGTCTGCCCACACCTGTACACAATTCATTCACCTTTTGTGACTATAAATAAAGACACTGTCTCCAATAGGGTGGGGATGCAAGATAAATCTGTGCTGGAGAAATTAGGAAGCTAATTGGCATGACAGGTAAGTAATTTATGCAAACAGAACATTAATGGATTTTCACTTTCAGTGTGGATAAATAAATAAAGCAGGCCCAGGGTTAAGGAGAGGACCTATAATGATTTTTGGTGCATTTAACTATTTTGACTTTTGAACTACTGAAAATGAGCAAAAGGGTGGCTAACACGCACACTGGACTAAAGACCACTCAACCACTCAAGACTAAAAAGTCTACAAAAACATCTTTTTAATTTTTATAAATTGCATTGTGCAAAAGTGCAAAGTGCATGTGAATGTGAATTTTAAAAAATGGACACGAGCAAGCAAGCAAACTTTTGAACTACCAACATTTCAGAAAACATAACTCACAACTAATTTTAGATATAACTTGCAATCTGTTTTGGTTGCATTTTATGGGCTTTTCATCTTTAAAAAATGGATGCATTTAAATGCACAAAATATTTTATTAAACTAAAATTAAATGCACAAAGTATTTAATTAAAATAGAAGGGTCTAACTATTGCATCACCCTGGTTCCCTCAACAAAAACCTAACTGGATTTTTCTCTTCAGTCTTTATTATAAATCTACAAGCAGTAAAGTAAGTATAGTTTGCAAGACTGAAGTATAAATACAATGAGGCTGTGAAAGATGATGGTTCTGAAAATATATTAGAATATATTGATGGTTGTTGGTTAACCACAGAATTAAAAGCAAAAAATAAATAAATCATTGACTTTGTGATAATGGAATTTAAAGTTTCTGGGTTTTCGGACTGGGTCACATTTCAAAATAAAGTCTCTTATGGCTTCTATATAACATTTTTACTGAGTAAAGTCTAGATTATTTGTTGTCATATGACAGATATAAACATTTTAGCCATTTCACCTTTTGAAGTTCCCCTTATCATTCTTATCACAACGAACAGTACACTCTGTAAAATCATATCTCATATCAATAACTTTGATAATATTTTAACTAAACATCACTGATCAAATTTCTCACAGAATATCTTTTATTGTGACACAAATAACCTATCTGTCCTGAATATCCTTGAGTGGGCGGGCGGTCTGATTTGATTGACAGATTATTTCTGCAGCACTGGGCTGTAACAGGCTACAGTGACAGTTGAGAAGTGTTATGGAAGTTGAGGACAAAACCTAGTAAAAACAACCTGTAGCAAAAAAAACCCTGTAGGGTACTATTTTACACTCACGCTTAATGAGAGTACAAAAAAAGTCTGAGTAAATATGTTATTTGCCAGTTGGCTGGTAATACCGGGGGTACCGCAATATAACACATACAATGAAACAACTTGTGCATCTGCACTCCTCAGGGACAGAACATGGCGAAACCAATGACCCTGTTTGGAGAGTACGGTTGAAGTTCTGTTTACAAGCATGGTCCAGAAATCTGCCGGGAGCCGTCAACTAAAATGAAATCAGGCCGTGCCATGTAACTGATCGTGTTCAGAAACTGGTGCCAAAGCTCCAGTGCCAAAGAGAGACATGTTGAGGTGGGCAAAATACAGAAACGAGAAGAGACCTGCGGGAGCGAGTACCATAGAAAATGAGAGAGACATGGGGAAAAACACTCACAAACACAGGAGCAGAGCGAAGCCGGCGATGTATTCGTTCCTCTGGGCTCTGAAGAGCTTCATGTGGATGTGCTCAATGGCCACGGGGT
This sequence comes from Sinocyclocheilus rhinocerous, assembly GCF_001515625.1. NCBI lineage: Eukaryota > Metazoa > Chordata > Actinopteri > Cypriniformes > Cyprinidae > Sinocyclocheilus > Sinocyclocheilus rhinocerous. The sequence goes on from NW_015632978.1 coordinate 623,931, forward strand.
TGTTGCTCAGATCCACTTTCTCTGTCACACTGTATTTTCTCACTTCTCTAAATGCATCTGTAGTGGCAGAAACAAAAACTTTCATTTCGATTTTTCATTCATAAATCTAGTTCAATCAAGGCAAAACTCATAGCGAGAAATTACTTAATTTAAATGTTTATATGGCTGTCAAAATGAATGTATTAACAGATAAATATGATTTTACTTTAATTATTGCAGATTTAATTATTGCATATAGTCATTCATAGTCATCTTTCATGACTAACTTTTTCATATACAAAATGAGTAACGCTGCCAAGCTGCTGAGTACGTAAGCATTGATATGTAAATATAGGCAGTCATATGCTCATAAGCTCATTATGACATCAATCATAATGACAGCAATCATTTCTGAATGACCTGCTTTTGCAACTTTTAATAATGATACATCCTCTTTAACATCATATTATAGATTTATATATAGATTTATACAGAAACTTTGAACAAGACTGGTTAATGAGAACAATGCAGTGAGGTGTTTTCAAGCTCACCTACGAGCAGAAAGACAAGAATACAAATGATGACAATGAAGGCAGTGTTTCCATACGTTGTGATGACAGTGACCAGTCTAGACTTGAAAAATTTGCTCCATCTACAAAGGCAACAACAGAGATAACACTTTAATAAACAGAGGGCAAAAGAGCACATACGATAACACTAATCTTTCTCAACAAGTCCAAAGAACATCATTAAAATTTACATTTCTCCTACACACCAAAAAAGGAGCACATACAGATGCCTTTGAGAAGCATTTCTTGTTTTTTGGGGGTTTTTTCTTGATGAGTCTGTGCAAACACACCAATTCTCAGAGTGTATCTGTGTGATTCTATGAAAATGTTGTTTACCAAGTGTCCCAACCTTGCAACCTTTAAATTGATTGGAAGGTCATGTGAATGCTCTCACATTAAAGGGGTCATATGATGCTTTTTTAAAGATCATTATTTTGTGCTCCCTCACAAGAATCTTTTCATGGAATAAAAGCATTGAACAGAATTTAATTATCCTGGTAGTGCTGGAATCAAAACATCCAACTCGGCTCAACTCTACCAAATACTCAGAATGATTCGTGTTTTAGGGCTGTAACACAGCAACAATATTTCGCCACAAATGGACAGATTTCAGTACTGGCAACACTCTGGGATCTTTCCTGGAAAGAGGCTAAGTTGAAGATAACTGGTGCAAGAGAATAAAATGGATCAGAAGTGAAATAAAAGTTTTCAGAACCTGATGACTATCAGAGATTATTAAGAGGAACCACACTTAAAGGAACCAACCTACCAAAAATTTTAATTTGTTGTAAATTTACATCCAAAATGTTGATGAGTTTGTTCCTTAATTAGAACAGATTTGGAGAAATTTAGTAAATTATCAAACAGCTGATATTACATCACAAGACGATAATTGATGGACTGGAGTGGTGTGGATTACTTGTGGATTATTGTGGTGTTTTTATCAGCTGTTTGGACTCTCATTCTGACGGCACCCATTCACTGCAGAGCATCCACTGGTGAACAAGTGATGTAATGCTACATTTCTCCAAATCTGTTCTGATGAAGAAACAAACTCATCTACATGCTGGATGACCTGAGGTTGAGTTAATTTTCAGCAAAATTTCATTTTTGGGTGAATTGTGTTTCAACAACTTCGGAAACTCACCGTTTTGGGGAGATGAAAGGGACACAGAGCAGCAGTACCGCAAAAACCTCGGCGTACAGAAACGTAGCCACAGCCGTCCATTGAAGACTCATGACTGCTACCTGCGAGTCTATGAAAACATATCAGCAATGATCAGCCTAACAGATTACATGCGCATCACTAACCAGACCCTGAAAACATAAATTAGCATTAAATATGATATGCACAAGGTTTGGGAAAATATAAGTCTGAACAAAAGCCAAGGGGCAAAACACACCCATTCCTTTTATTTATTACCATGTATGAAATCAAATGCAGACACTCAAGTCCTCTGGTGATGCTCATTAAAATCATAACTGATACAACAGCACCATCTTATGTTTACTACAGAATAGCCCCAGCCACAAGATGAAATCATCTCTGAGGCCTTTACAAATTATGAGATACGACCAATAACCAATTCATGTCAAATACAAAGAAAACTTCTTGGTTTTGTAGTACATCATCCCAACTCACAAAGAGCAAGTTCGCTCATTAAAGAGAAGAAAATTAGTGCATGTGTATTCATCAAATAATTCATAGTAGATTAAAAAATTAAAGGCAGGAAATCATTATTTTACACCTAAATGTTTGATAATAAGGGAAGGAATAAATATTTGTTGATAGATCTCATCAAATATATTACATATGAATGAATGAATTACAAATGTACTGCGTCAACTACATCTGCTTAGACTGGCTGCAAGCAAGCGGAAAATAAGACTTTAAACTACTAGACGGTAATAGACATATATGTCTGTAAATATACGTAAGTATAATGGGAATACATATGTAAACAAACACATAGACATAACGTTAAACATGTCTCTGTCAGAGCAGTAAAATACATGTGTAAATACGCTGTTATTTAAAGTTCTCATACAATTACCCGCATTCATAAGAGCTCTACTTATGACTGAAGTGTAGATAATTAAATAATTGTATTAGAACTTACCGAATTTGAAGTAAAAGCAGAAACATTCACAGAAAGGCTTGCAGATACGTGTCACAACTTCCACTGCACTCTGATTACGCTTCACATTAATCTACTTCCGGTATGTGTGCCAACTCATTCTACACATGACAACTTCCCGCGTCGAGGCCAGGAAATGCTTGCGTAAAAGTCTCCTTTCAATAAAATAGAATGAAATAAAATATATATTAACAATTAAAGTAAAATAATCCTTCACTTAAATAATTACAAACATATTAAAGTAAAACATCCTTAATTTTCCATTAATTTTTCTATTGAGAATAATATGTGGGAATATCTGGTAATAGCCTATGAGGAAAATTGGACACCAGAGATTTTGGAGTTAAAACCCCCAAAATCGATTATAGATCATTATTGTGATGACATATTTGTGTAATAACATCAACTAGGCAAATCACATTCAAAACAATGTTTATTCCATACATAAATACAACCATATACTTATTATTCATGACCTGAAATGATTAAATATTTAGTTTAGTTTTAGATCTGCTCCCTTGAATAGTGACATGATAAGGCAATTATATGTTCAAAAGCCCACTGCTTTCCACATTTCACTGCTGCTCAGCAATTAAAAATATAGGTATTTTAAAACCAAACTCATCCAAAAAGAGCACAGTGACTATATACAAAGTGTTTAGGTCAGAAATGCAGTTGTTGTCATCTAAAGAGGTGGACTCTTTTTATTGACAAATATAACATAAAAAATGGAGTTTAAATCTGAAAGTGCACTCTGGAGAAAATAAAGTTTGCTTGATCTTTAAAAGTGTATGTGATACTATGTAACACATAAAACAGTTGAAATGCACAAGGCACTACAAAAAGCACTATTAACGCATTAATGAATACACAAGAAAAACTTTAGTAAAAAAAGAATACTATACAATTATTTCACAATAAGGCAGCACCTTTTGAATTCCAAGTATGATGAGGATTTTCATTCATTTTTCCAGTTCCAGCATACAAAACACAAAATCTGTTTACATTAGTATTATACCGTTACCGTCAGTCAATCACAAAATCAAATGTATAACAATAGTGAGGTATCATCAGCATAAATATGAGCTTCCATAAAGTAAGTCAGCACAGTTTAGTTTAGAAGTACCATCATTCATAACAGAGTTTAATATTGTGAGCATAAGGCACTTGAAATATAACCCTCATCTTTTCCTTTGGAAATAGGGCAAGAGTGTAGGACCTGTATAGGCACAATGTGTTCTCATCATCTTTTCTCATTTATCATGTTTCTTCAGTTTCCTTTCTTCTTTCCTGGAGCCTTGGGACTAAAAGTGACAGAAGAGAGAAAGAAATGACACATTTATTGTGCGGTTAAAAGAAAAACAAAGCAAGAATATGCTATTTAGTGTTATATATTTCTCTACATATGTGGACTAGTTCACATTATGTGTATCTGTCTGTCACAATGCTTGTTTTTACACACACAAGTCAATGCATTCTTGAATATTATACACAGAGGTAAATATGTTGTAAAACATACCCAGCAATTTTACATTGCTCATTTGGGAAATGTATAATTGAGTTTTGCTTGCATTTTATATTCCCATTACACAGTACATGAATGAAAGTATGTGCAACTTTGTAATTCACAGATTTAGCTATTTCAACTAAACCCATCATTAACAAGTGCAAAAAAAGTCAATGGGTGCCGTCAGAGTCTAAACAGCTGATAAAAACATCACACTAATCCACAAGTTTTTGTACAAACATGCAGCTTTTCACTTCACAAGACGATAATTGATGGACTGGTGTAGTGTGGATTATCGTGATGTTTTTATCAGCTGTTTGGACTCCCATTCTGACGGCACCCATTCACTGCAGAGGATCCATTGGTGAGCAAGTGATGTAATGCTACATTTCTCCAAATCTGTTCAGATGAAGAAATAAACTCATCTATATCTTGTATGACCTGATGGTGAGTACATTTTCAGCAAATGTTCATTTTTGGGTTTAAATAATAATTATTAATAATAATAATTTAAATAAGCATTAATTTAATAGTGTTCTTTTCTGCATGACAGTGTCCCTTATGTATGGTCCACGAAGATGATATTTGCTCCATCTTTAGTTGAAGGCCTTCCCAGAAAGGCGGAGGCTTTTAGGAATTACAATGTTCATGGAATTAAAAGTTGAACAAGCATGTGGTGTGGTTTCCTCATACTTTTAGCCATGCCATTTATTTATATAAGAGTTCAGTTAGTGGTTAGTATCCTCATGCAGCAAAATCATCTCTGAAAACCTGTTCTAGTTGCATTTTTGATGTCAGCATGTACCCTGAAAAACCAGCTTTTCATGTTTGAAAGCTGATTTCATAGTGTTTTTCAGGTAGTTTGATGTATAAAATGTTTAATCAGCAAATCATGATTGATTCATTCATGATTAATAAACTCTCATTTATATTAAGATTAATTATTAAAATGTATGAATCATTGTTTTGCTTGTGCATCACTGCATTTAATGTATGCTGATGTAAATCAAAAATATATTATTACTGTGTGTAAATTATTATATTACAGAAATAAAATCACTAACAACACACAAAAAATTAACTCAAAAACCCCAGTGAAAAATCCAGATATATTACATTCTCACAGCAATGTAAATATAGGAGAAATTATTGCCTTAATTGTCCTAAAAATTGCCTTCGTATTCTTTATACAAAACCTGCATTCCTTTTCCTTTTAATTTTTTTAATTAATTGCTTTGATTTTGGTGTGAAATGTGACGTGTTTTTATCTACACTGGGGTTATATACACACGCACACACAAGAAAGATTCACTTCTGAGGCTCATATAAGAAACAGAAACTCTATTCTCTATTTGATGTTTATTGTCAGCCTCAAGAAAGAGGCCACTATAAGAAATAAGCCACCAGGGGCTGTACTTCAACTCTTCACAGGCTATTTACAATATAGACCATAGTGCCAGAGACAGGGCTTAACAGAGGCCGTCCTCGATTTATTAGCTGGGATGACGAAATCTGCGCAGTCTTTCTGCAATCAGGAGGTGTTAACAGTTGTCACAGAATACAAAAATTAAACATAAATCTCAACTGGACATGTGCAATGTTTTGTATTTTTGTACATGCGATCACTTTCAGCTCAAGTATTTAGAATCAGATCTATTGACCGATGAGCCAAAAGAAAACAAAGACAGTTTTCAGTTCACATTGTACTTGTTTCATAATGATTCACTGAAAATACTCATCTTTTGTAACCCTAATATTCATGATGATATATCTTTAAGGGCCATGTTCTGACATACCACCATCATAATAATCTCTCATGAACAAATATGAAAGATTTATATGATGGTCAGCATCAAGTGTCAGAAAATGGCTTGTGGTAAATTCTCTCACTCACACACACACACACACACACTCACATACACACACTCACACTCACACTCACACACACACACACACCTCTAGATAACGTATAACCACACAAACACAATAGCTGCCTGAGGCCACTCTCGGCTCATTAGTTTCTGAAAAAGTCTCTGAAAACAACTCACTGATGGAGTTTAAGGTCTAGACTTTCAGCTTTAGAGCTGCTGCAGGGAACTATTTGAACATTACAATTTGTGAATTAAAGTCAACATGAAATGTCATTTACAACTCTTTTTAGCTTTTTAACATATTAAATGATAACAAATATACCCTAGGTACCAATTTAATTGTGTAAAGTGAGCATTACATACACTGGCGATCAAACGTTTGGAATAATTATTAAATTAAAATTAAATTAAAAGTTGCCTCTTATACACACCAAGGCTGCATTTATTTCATCGAAAATACAGTAAAAAGAGCAATACTGTGAAATACAATCGCAATTTAAAATACTGCTTTCTATTTGAATATGATTTACAATTAAATGTATTGTTGTGATGGCGAAGCTGAATTTTCAATCATTATTGGTGCTCAATTATTATAGTTCTTATTATCAATGGTTTTTATTAAAAGTTTTTGCTGCTTAATATTTTTGTGGAAACTGTCATACATTTTTTTTTATCAAGATTATTTGATAAAGATCATTAAACAGCATTTATTTGAAATAGATTTATTTTATTTGTAAAATTATAAATGCCTTCATTAACCGTCACTTTTGACAAATTGAATGCACCCTTGCAATAACAAATAAAATTGTAAATTTTTTTCTTTCTTTCATTTTTTTATCATACTTGCCCCCAAATTTTGAGTGGTTGTGTATCACGGTTTTCATAAAAATATTAAGGAGCACAACTGTTTTCAATATTGATAAGAAGAAATGTTTCTTGATAATGAATGTGACACTGAAGACTGGAGTAATGATGCTGAAAATTCAGCTTTGCATCACAGGCATAAATGACATTTTAAAATATATTCAAATAGAAGAAAATATTTTACAATATTACTGTACTAGTTACTGCATTTTAATCAAATAAATGCAGCCTTTTAAAAATATCCTAACTATTCCAAACTTTTGGCCACAAGTGTAAATGGGAAGGATTTTATATTTATTATTTGCTGTTATAGTCATAATATTAGTACATTAACAGCCATTACATTTCTGTATTCCCTATTTTAATATACTTAATATACACAAAGTGCACAGCATCATGTAATAAGAAAGTAAGTCATTTTCATTTCATGTTGACTTCAAAGACTTCAAGTCAATTAGTGCATGTAAACAACCAAAGAAAGTAAACTGAATCACTGCTGGCCACATTTCTTCATCCAAAACAATGAAGAATTCAAATCTACTGACTAAATTCATCATTTAGCAATCAAGCAGCACTTAACCCAGTTCTTTTTGATATTACATGAATCCTAACATGCATATAAAACCCATTACGAGCAACAAAACCTCTTCACCAAACCACAACCATATACTTCCCCCAAACCCTATTTACTACGGCAAAAACAGAAAATAAAACATTCATTTTGTATCAGGTCGTGCTCTTGAGGTGTGTGGGGATTTACTGAGAACAGTTTTGGCATATTTGTATCAAATGTGTGCACAAAAATGTTTGTACAATACATAACATAAGATAAATCCACAAATCTTGATTCATTTTTTGCATCATAAAAAGAAGATATAGTATTTTGATATTATGTACAGAGTAAGAACTATATTAACATTTTATAGTTACCATTCAGTCACAAGTTGATTGAGAAAGGCACAGCATTAACCATTTGTTGGTTAAGCAAAACTAGTCCCCCTCACACAGAGAAAGGATTTTATATTTATTATTTGCTGTTATAGTCATAATATTAGTACATTAACAGCCATTACATTTCTGTATTCCCTATTTTAATATACTTTTGAGGATGGGCAAATTGTTACGTTTAGATAAAACATTACAAAGACACAAAGTGCACAGCATCATGTAATAAGAAAGTAAGTCATTTTCATTTCATGTTGACTTCAAAAGAAAAAAGTCAATTAGTGCATGTAAACAACCAAAGAAAGTAAACTGAATCACTGCTGGCCACATTTCTTCATCCAAAACAATGAAGAATTCAAATCTACTGACTAAATTCATCATTTAGCAATCAAGCAGCACTTAACCCAGTTCTTTTTGATATTACATGAATCCTAACATGCATATAAAACCCATTACGAGCAACAAAACCTCTTCACCAAACCACAACCATATACTTCCCCCAAACCCTATTTACTACGGCAAAAACAGAAAATAAAACATTCATTTTGTATCAGGTCGTGCTCTTGAGGTGTGTGGGGATTTACTGAGAACAGTTTTGGCATATTTGTATCAAATGTGTGCACAAAAATGTTTGTACAATACATAACATAAGATAAATCCACAAATCTTGATTCATTTTTTGCATCATAAAAAGAAGATATAGTATTTTGATATTATGTACAGAGTAAGAACTATATTAACATTTTATAGTTACCATTCAGTCACAAGTTGATTGAGAAAGGCACAGCATTAACCATTTGTTGGTTAAGCAAAACTAGTCCCCCTCACACAGAGACACACGCATATGCGCACACAATGAAAACAACCTTCAATGAGGTGCCATTTGGTTAGAAAATGAGCAGGTTAGTCTATTTCCAGCACAGAAAAGAGCTGTGAGCTGAAAATGCCAAAGACGAGGGTGGCAAAGCAAGAATCCACATGGAAACAATGTGTTAAGTGATTGCCTGCCTGTCAAATATTTAACTAGCTCTGTAGTTGAATTCAATATTTTAATGAAGTTCAATGCCAATTAGTAGCCATTTTCAGACTTGTGAGGATGGCATCTCTTAACACATAGTGGACTGGCAGAGAGAAATGTTTGAGATGAATGTAACTTATAAGTCCCTGCAAGCTGATTTAAAAGCATCCCTTTATCTGACATATCTCTACTATTACTACATCAGCCCAAAATCACTCAGAATGAGACCAAACTCAACACGCCGGCAACAAAGTGCCACAGACACGCATGAATCAAGCTCTTTGCCACTGTACAAACATGTTTTAACTGGAAACACGGCAGACATTCACACAGCTTTTCACAACCATTATTTTTCTTCGTCTCTATTTACACAATTAACAATGATTTTGGCAAAGAACTTGTAGCGTGTAGAAGCAGCTATGAGTGAATCTCACAAAACCGGTCAAAATGACGTCTGGGATTAATTTGACACCAAAATCAAAAGAAAATGAACCAGAAATTTCATACATATATGTATATATTTTTAAATAAGAAGATTAAGCCTGTTTTGTCGACCATTAAGATTTTTGCATTGTGACTTTTTGCTCTATTTTCAACATAAATAAGCACATTGTAAAAAACTAAAGATTTTATTTTATTTAAATAAGAGTATTTATATGTCATGATAGTAGATTTATACTGAATTTAATTCTTATTGTTTTTAATTAAAAAAAACACATTTAAATTCAAAAGTACATATGTATCATGGTAGTAGATGTTTGTTTTATTTTAATGCAAGTTTATTTTTATTTATTTATTTGCATTGCATTAATACAAATTTGGGAGTTAAATGTGCTTAAATTTCACAATGCAAACATTTGTATTGGTACTTAATAGGCTTTCTTTTTTTTTCTCTCTGCATTTTGACGTAGAAGTTATAGCCTAGGTTTTGTGTGATTCACCCTTTAGTTTTCAAGTCAATCCAGCCCACTGTTCCTCTGCTCAGCAGTAGCCTGGCAATTATGTTCTCGTCTTCTTCCCCAAGACTGAGTTGTCTAACAGGAAAAAGCTGTTTAAGGCAAACAGGGAAGGGAGGTGAAGACGTTTGAGAGAGATATGCCTACGAAGGTGAAGAATGCCACTGCTTGTTTTTGGTAATAAAAAAGAGAAAAACTGAAAACCCCAAAACCTACATCTACGTCTCTCTGGTTTGTGCTTTCCAAATGAATTAAGTGCCGACAGCCATGTTCATGAACGACCTAGTCTGAACCAGATGGTTAAGTGTTCACAGAAGCACCCAAACCCACAGCAGCAGAGAGAAACGAGAAAGAGGAGAGAGTTAGGACTTCCACCGAGAGAGGTAAAGAGCGATTAATGGAAGGGGGCACAGATTTCATTTCACCAGCACTGACTTTGGGAGGAAAGCTTCCAGCTCCGAGTCTCCTCCTTCGCTGTGACTAGATGAAGATGTGCTGGTGCTGGAAGTGCTGGCGTTTGGTTTGGGGAGACTGTACATATAGACGGCTCCTATGACCAATCCTGCGCCCAGCGTGAAGATCAGGTCCACGTGGAAGCCAAAGAGGTAGACGGACGTGATCGTGGACACAATGATAGAAAAAGAGGTGGCGAAGCCTTTGAGAATGTTGTCCGCGTATTTGACGACAACAGCTACCAGAAGGCCGCCGAAGGCCTGGTTGAAGATGACGCCCCACACCATGGGTGTGTAGCCGAACAGGAAGCCTTTCTCGGCGATGGCGGCGCCGTCGTTCCACCACATGCCGAGGAGACCCAAAACTGTCCCGAAGATCCCGAGCTGGATGTTTCTCATCCACACCGAGGCCGAGCTGCCCTTCAAGATCTTCTCGAAGTAAACGCCGGCAAACCCGGAGGATAGGCAAGAGATTATCACGGACACCAGGCCCTTGAAGTAGTTCTGGTTGGTGCTGGTCAGAGCCTCCTTCTGTTTTCCGCCCTCCTGCTCCACCTGGACGATCGCCACACCGGCGAACAGCAGCACTAGAGAGATCCACTGGATTTTAGACAGACTCTTGCGCAGCATGAGCACTGAAAACAACGCTGTGGTCAAGATCTTCAGCTGATACGTGACCTGCAGAAAAGAAAAAAAAGTGTTAGATGGAAATTTTGAATTTGTTCAAACTGTTTCCATTAATGGATTTAAAACTGTAAATCAACCATATGCAGATATATATGAACGTTCATTACTATGCACTGTTACATTGGTGCATATAAACAAATTATAAAATACAACTTCGCCCTGTGTTTATTTAGTAAGATGTAGCATAGAAACAGTGTTGGTATTGTTTTCAGTAATTGAAATAAAGTTAAAATAAAACAAATAGTATTAAAGTGAAATAAAATTAAAGCTATATGTGACCAACCATGGACCACAAAACCAGTCATAAGAGATTTATACATCATCCGAAAGCTTAATAAATAAGCTTTGTTAGGATAGGACGATATTTGGCCGAGATACAACTATTTAAAAATCTGGCATCTGAGGGTGCAAAAAAAAAAAAAAAAAACTAAAATCAAAATATTGAGAAAATCACCTTTTAAAGTTGTCCAAATGAAGTTTTTAGCAATGCATATTACTAATCAAAAATTAAGTTTTGATATATTTACGGTAGGAAATGTACTAAATATCTTCATGGAACATGATCTTAACTGTCACCGTCCCACCTGTGGGACGTTTGGACCTCTTTTTTTGTTGTCTTTTTTCTCTATCAAATCTTTTAGTAATCATCATAAATCATATATCATTTGAAAGCTTAGAAGCCCAAGATTCATCCTGTGAAAACCATTTCGAAATAAGACATTGCATTACCATGGAAATGGTACTTTAAAATCTTTTGGCGGTTTCCTCCCCCTTAGTGGGCAGTGTCAAGTGTCATATTACAAAATGAATTACGGTCTTTTAGAATCAAAACTTTTTATAATCTTGACAAAAAACATATCATTGGAAAGGTCTGATTTTAAATGGGGGGTGACAGTTAAGGGGTTAATATCCTAATGATTTTCGGCATAAAAGAAAAATCGATAATTTTGACCCATACAATGTATTTTTGGCTATAGCTACAAATACACCCCAGCGACTTAAGACTGGTTTTGTACTCCAGGCCAGGGTCACACAGAAGTGTCACCGTACCACCTGTGGGACGTTTGGCGCTCTTTTTGTTGTTGTCTTTTTTTCTCTATCAAATCTTTTAGTAATCGTCATAAATCATATATCATTTGAAAGCTTAGAAGCCCAAGATTCATCCTGTGAAAACCATTTCGAAATCAGACATTGCGTTACCATGGAAACGGTACTTTAAAATCTTTTGGCGGTTTCCTCCCCCTTAGTGGGCAGTGTCAAGTGTCATATTACAAAATGAATTACGGTCTTTTAGAATCAAAACTTTTTATGATCTTGACAAAAAACATATCATTGGAAAGGTCTGAGTCTCAGGATTCCATATTCGGTGGTAAAAGTAATATTGACAGAGAAATCTAGACATTTATGACAGAAAAATGCATTAAAAAAAATTCAATGGAGTTTGGATGGCACCCGGTGGCTGTTTGTAGTATAACGCCCTAAATAAAATCTCACAGGAAACTCAATTTTTTTCATATCAACTTCAAATTTGGAACATAACTTATATCAACTTTTAATTTTATACCAATTTTAGAGTAAAACCTGATATGTAAAATATTTATTATATATAAAATAAAATAAAATTAATATAGTGCATTTTCTTTACAGTAAATTGAAATTACTATAACTTTTTGATACTTAAATTTTTTGAAAAAATTCCACTTTTGCGATAATTTGCTGATTTTCTTCTTTAAAAAGAGACCAACCTTATGTCTGTATTCCAAAGTGTTCATAAATTACAACAATTTAAGTTTGGATAGTGCACCTGCATGCCTATTTTTTTTTTAAATGGGGGGTGACAGTTAAGGGGTTAATATCCTAATGATTTTCGGCATAAAAGAAAAATCGATAATTTTGACCCATACAATGTATTTTTGGCTATAGCTACAAATACACCCCGGCGACTTAAGACTGGTTTTGTACTCCAGGCCAGGGTCACATAGAAGTTTAAAAAAAGCTAATAAAAATGACAAACTCACAAAACAAAATGAGTAACACTTTAAATAAACTGAAAATATGAATGTATTTCAATATGTTAATAAGTACTATAATATCATAAATAAAATACTAATACTATACTAAAATAAAAACATGCCTTTTAACAAGAATTCTCACGCATTTTAATTCCTACATAAAACATTTTAAAACTACTTGGCTGCAATGGCTGTTTAATCAGAGAAAGGATAGAAAGTAGTTGTGTAATACTAAATTACAACTCTTTTGGTGTAAGAAACTTGAACTAACATTATAAGCAGACTTAAAGACTTGTATAATTTGTTGCTTAATTTTTGGTTGAATTTCGTTGTCAAGTTTTTTTTCCCAATTTTGTTTCTTTTTTTTTATTATAGTTTTTTGGCCTAATAACATCTGGCAAAGGGACTACCAATGAAAACTAGCCTTTGGGCTAATTTGGGTACATTTACATTCATGAATGTTGATTAATGTACACTGTCCCTTTATTGTGTAATAAATAAATAAAAATAAAAGTGTCACAAAAGTCTACAGTTTGGGACGTATGAAGTGAAAAGGACTGAATCTCTCAGGAGAGAGAGGTGAAGACAGGGCATAAACAAATTTTGGAGCAGTCTCACCTGGAAAGTGGCTGCTGGTAAATTAGAAATGGCCACATACTGCAGGTTGTTCTGTAAAGTGTAGATGAGTGATGGAACTGCTAACTTCAGCGTGTCCAAATACTGTACAACTATAGAGTCATACAACAACGATACAAAGGACTTCACATTACCTGTATTTACAAAAAATAAGAAAAGGCATATTATCATCAGACATACTGCTGCAATACTACTACTAATAATAAAAGTAGTAATTAAAATATATGCGTGACCACAAAACCAGTCTTAAGTGTCCATTTTTCGAAATTGAGATTTATACACCATCTGAAAGTTGAAAAAATACGCTTTCCATTGATGTATGGTTTGTTAGGACATACAACTCTTTGAAAATCTGGAATCTGAGGGTGCAAAAAAATCAAAATATTAAGAAAATCGCCTTTAAAGTTGTCCAAATGAAGTTCTTGGCAATGCATATTACTAATCAAAAATTAAGTTGATATATTTATGGCAGGAAATTTACAAAATATCTTCATGGAACATGATCTTTACTTAATATCCTAATGATTTTTGGCATAAAAGAAAAATCAATAATTTTGACCCATACAATATTTTTGCTACAAATATACCCCAGCGACTTAAGACTGCTTTTGTGCTCCAGGGTCACATATATATATACATTAATTATTAGTAGTACAAATTTTTTTTTATGTTTTTGTATCTTATGCTCACCAAGGCTGCATTTATTTAATCGAAAACACAGTAAAACAGTAAAATTGTTTACAAAAAATTTGAAAATGCTCTAGCTAAAAATAACTGTTTTTATCTGAATTTATTTTAAAATGTAATTTATTTCTGTGCTGCAAAGCTGAATTTTCAGCATCATTACACATAAATTATTAGTAGTACTAATTTTTTTTTAATGTTTTTGTATCTTATGCTCACCAAGGCTGCATTTATTTAATCGAAAACACAGTAAAACAGTAAAATTGTTTTAAAAAAATTTGAAAATGCTCTAGCTAAAAATAACTGTTTTTATCTGAATTTATTTTAAAATGTAATTTATTTCTGTGCTGCAAAGCTGAATTTTCAGCATCATTACTCCAGTCTTCAGTGTCACATGATCCTTCAGAAATCATTCTAATAAAATGATTTAATGCTCAAGAAAGATTTATTATTATTATTGTCAATGTTGAGAACAGTTGTGCTGCTTAATATTTTTGTAACTGAGATACATTCTTTTCCAGGATTTTTTGATGTATAGAAAATTCAAGCATTCACAGTGTTTATTTGACAGAAATCTTTATAACATTAAAAATATATTTACTGTCACTTTTGATCAGTTTAATGCAAACTAATATAAATCTTAATTTCTTACATAAAAAAAAATCTATATAGATTAGTGTTGGGCACTTCAGACACACAAACATAACATGAATGTCATTCAAATATTAAGGTGGCATTTCTTTTCAAATGCATTTTGAATCAATAAATATATATATATTGTTCAAATAAAACACAAAAAGTATTGTAAGGTAAGACATTAATCTTTGAATCACACGCTGCACGTAACATGCCACAATGTGATTCCAGTGAACGCACCTCTCTTCTGTATCAGGATGATGACCACACAGGTGGAGACTTTAAGAACTTCTGCCATCACCACGGCTGACGTGGTGTAGAAATGATCTCCCGGCAACGTCCGCACGTAACGGATGCTGAGGATGAGCGACGCATTCTGGATCACCAGAATCGCCAAACTGATGTACTTCAACTTCCTATTGACTGCAAGAGACATAATCTTTTAGTCAACTTTTAGTCAAAACTAGCTTTTATTACTGACAGTGTGAAACCGGATAACTGAAGGCTAAATTAACGGATCTGAACACTGACGTCAGTTTAATGGCAGCATTTCATTTTTCCGAATGAGGCTAGTCCAGGAGGGCCACAGCCCTGCAGAGTTTAGCTCCAACCCTAATTAAACACACCTGATCCAGCTAATCAAGTCCTTCAGGCTCAATTGAAAACTACATGGTTTGTGTGTTGGAACTAAACTCTGCAGGGCTGCGGCCCTCCAGGAACTGAGTTTGACACCCCTGGGCTAGTCAATGTTTAGGTTGTGTTTTCAGTTAGGACACACCTACACACGTCGACAGCGGGCGAATGTTTGCTCAATCCAGTGGCAACACCCTGCTTACAGACACTTCATTCATTCACCAAACACTTTCCTTAGTTCATTTTTTAGCCAACGCAGTTCACTGGCAAACTAGGTACCAAACAGCCAAAACTACAACGTTATCTGACTTAACATTAAAAGGTGAGAAAACAAAAGATATCAAAGATATAAATAAAGCCAAACATTTGACAAATCTCACTAAAAAATACAAAACAAATAATTATTTACTATGGTGTTATTATTAGAGAGATTACGTACAACAACAAAAAAGTAAAGTTTCTCGAGACTTTGGACACTATAGACATGATGAACAGGAATTGTGAAACATATAAACTTGTTTTGCTGGTTTATAGTGCGCTGATGTCTTTTTTGTCTGTAAAGAACGTGATAAATGCAGACGGACTGAGAGAAGTGCCACACACCCTCTGTCACAACGTCAAAACCCATCTGATAAAGGAAAAGAGCTGCAAGATGACAATGGGCAGGTCAAAACGTTTCACAGTTTATTTACTGACTGAGGAAATTCAAAGTGCTTTACATGAGAAAATCACTGCCACGATTAACCTTTTTGGTGCATGACATTCATTACAACAGAAGTCCTAGAGAATTTTTACACATACACAGCAGTACAAAGACAGTGAATAAAGTCTGGTGCAATGCATTAGGTATGAGCTAACAATTTATATTTTTACAGCATTTAGTCATCTAGATTGTTGATTTATAAATATAATATTGTTTTTGTTCATTCATGTTTGTTCACAATAAATGGTTAACTTCTACATCTTGAGATGTAAAATCTATGTAGAAATTAACACAGAACTAACCTTAACAAACACTAAACTAAATTAATAAAGGCTGTACAAACGTCCATTGTTAGTTCTTTTTAAAATAATAATAATAATAATAATAAAACTAAAAATGTGTTGTTAATATTTGATTAGAAAACTATGAAATGCAGTGAACAGACGTGCAACTTTCTCAAAGTAAATTTGGAATGACTATATTTTTGAAGTAAAACCAAAAAAATAGATATTGTTTTCCTTTGCAATATCGTAAATGTGTTGTATCGAGCTCCTGATTTCCATTATTTGGGCTCTACATCAAAACTACCCTTACAAAAAAATGTCCCGTAGTAATCCATAACCAATTCCATGGTACTTTGATTTTCACTATAGTATTGAATGACTGCCATGTTCATGCTATTTACATAGAACTTCAAAAAATACTATAGTATATGCATAAAATCTATAGTACTATGAATTTTTTTTCCTAATAGTTTACAAAATACAAAATACCAGAATTACTACAAATGTTATTGTTGCTACTGGACAATCATAATAAATTAATCTGAGACTAACTTTAAATGAGAATCTTTGTATTTTTTACTTTGCTGAATACTTGAAAGATTGCCATACTCATGAACCATGGTATTCATTCTAAGATACTTTAAAGAATACCATGGTACTTTTTATAAGTGATGATATCATACGGCAATACCTCAATACCATTTTCATATGTCATGTTATTTACATTGTCCGTCAAACATTACCATGATATACGTCCAATAACCATGGTAATATATCAAAGTACGTCTTTATTACAGGTGACTACGGAATTTGGGTGGTAACTATGGTTACCATTCTTCATTTTCTAACGGGCGAGTTGACTTCGTTGCATTCGTTGAAACCATAGAGTCCTTAAGCTGTCAGACGTTTAAACAATAAATAAAATGCTGTTATTCACCTTCATTCTGTCTTCGGGTGGATGTTTTATCTTCAGTGCTTCTGTTAGGACTCTCATTGACTGCTGCTGCTGCCATCATCATCCTCAAACATGCACCCCAATCTGTCCACAAACTCACACGATCCGCTCGATCTGTAATGGTTACAGAGCTTAATGATAACTTCCCCGCCTCTGCCCCATGAAACAGCTCACAGATGCGGTGAATGAGGTGGAAATGATCAGAGCTGCTGAGGAAAAGTGTTGACGTCCCCAAACACACAAGCACTTCCTGTTACGAGATCTTCTTCACTTTCTCGTGTTCTGAATTATGGAGACGTTTTAGCGCCGCCTGCAGGCTCGGGTCAAACAAATAACATTACCAAAAAAGTAATAGGTACTACCATGGTACACTGTTTGTATTATACCTTTAGTAAAATCTGGCCCTAAAGGTTCGTTAGACTCTCCTCTTTTTGATAACACTAACTTATTTGTTGACCAAAGTCTTCTCAATGCCATGTCAAACAAAGACATCCGTTCAATTATTAATAGATCTCAGATTTCTTTACCTGCTTGTGTGAGTTTTTGGAATAACATATTTAGTGATATAGAATGGGAAGAGTTTTGGCTTCTTCGACAAAAATTCTTCTTATCTAATAAAGTTGTTGAAGTCTCTATCAAAATTATCCATAATTGTTATCCGGTAAATTACAAACTTGCTAAATTTAACAATAGTATTTCCCCCAATTGCTCCTTTTGCCTTCAGTCTGAAGAAACAATCAATCATTTATTTTGGGACTGTGCTTATTCTAAAGTGTTCTGGGTTGACTTTTCCAATTTTGTTAAAAAATATTTATATCCAAACTTTTGTATAACCCCAAAAATTGTGTTTTTTGGTTACTCCTTGAATTTAGATCTTTCTCAGTGTAAATTTATTATTAATCTATTGCTATATCTTGCTAAATTTTACATTCATAAGTGTAAATTTTCAAAGAAAACTCCCTACTTTTTTATTTTCAGGAAAGATTTTGATGTATATGTAAACTCTTTAAGAAACTCTAATAATTCTATTGCATGTAAGACTCTTTCATGGTGTAAATCTTATAAGCTAACATAGTATGCTTTGGAGTATTGTTTGTAACCCTTATTGTCTTTTGTTCTTACTTGTCTTTGTAATTGTATTTGTTGTTCTTCTATTGCATAATAAAAAAAATTTTTTTTTAAAACATGGTACACTGTTGATATCATATGACAATACCATGCTATTTTCTTATATAGCCATTTTTAAGGGAATTATGCGACCCATGGAGGTTTGGGGATTAAGGATTTTAGTTTAGTTTAGTTTAGTTTGTTTAGTGAAGGAAAAAACATATTTCCAATAATATATTATTTTATTACTGCACTATTTGCAAAAACATTTGTATATTAGAATTACCATAGACTATTACATTTAAAATTTAGTTTTAATTCTTAATTAAATCTGTGCTATCTTTAACATTTAATTGACACAATGTATGGACTAAACAGGTAACTAAACTATTGCTATAGTGTTGCTCAAAAATCCATTGAAAACTGTCTCTCAAGAAGTATGTTTTGCTCTACGGGAACCTCTAGATGGCAGAATCAAGCAATAGTTTCTGTAGTCTTTTCACCGCATGATTCACAACCGAGTCTGAAATTATCAATTGCAATTATTATATAATCTTATAATGTCTGTTCATTTGAATAAAAGTTATGCCTATGGTTTACAGTAAGGAAATATACAGATTCTTTCTGAACAAAACTAGACATTATTTGAGGCTGTTCAACACGCATCCTCACACAATTAACCCAACACCTATACAGATTGAGAAAAGGGGCATGCAAAAAAAACATAAAATGTGCAAAATGTGTCTTTACTGCTTAAATACACATTTGTCCTCATAAGTAATAATATTTGACGTTGTTCAGATTTATTAACAGCTGATTTTAATTGTAGCCTACAATGTGATAAAGCGACTTTATACGACAAAAATTAATGCAAATATTATCATAATTGCATAGTGTTTATTTGCTTTTTTTTTTTTTACAATACATATTTGCCACTAATTATGATATAATGGAAAAGTGAGTTGTTTATTTCAAAACAAAGACATATCTATAAAATCGCTTAAATGGAACATCTTATGACAACTGTCACATTACACTGTTCAATACACAAGTATTTATACTGAAACAGTTCTGCCAACCCACGCAATGTCATAAAAGCTTGCTTCTCCAGTCTTCTGCATCGAGATGATAAACAGACACGTAAGAACTTTAAGAAACTCTGCCATCACAACAGCAGATGTGGCCAAGAAATCAGACAACGTCCACACGTAGCTGATGCTGAGGATGAGCGATACATTCTGGATCACCAAAATCACCAGACTGATGAACTTCATTACCTTCACTGCAAGAGACATGGGAAAGATATTTAGATCTAAACACAGGCAAACGCCAGCGTTACGAACATTTCTCCTTTTTCTGAATGTAGCTAGTCACTATCATCAGTTAAAGACACACCTAAACAGATGAATTCATCTGCACTGGATATTCACGCTGTTGCATGTAGAAATAATTTCCTGGCAATCAAGTTAATTTATCAATGCCATTAGACTGAGAAATAATACTAGAATGTGAGAATTAAAGCAAGAAACATTGTATTATCAAAAATATTATTGCACATGTTAGCCTCTCTGAATATCACAAAATAAGGAACAAAAAGCAAGTCTGGTTTCTGAAGTTTGACCAGTGGATGGACAGACATGTGATTATCTGGTTTCTCTGTTTTACAATGATCCCATTCTCTGATGGCAGTCCCACACTATAAAGCTCCAAGGTAATAATATGGTACTTTCATAAGGATGGTATGATAGGCTAATACAGGGGTGCCCAAACTCGGTCCTGGAGGGCCGGTGTCCTGCAGAGTTTAGCTCCAACCCCAATTAAACACACCTGAACCAGCTAATCAAGCTCTTACTAGGCATGCTAGAAACTTGAAGGCAGGTGTGTTGAGGCAAGTTGGAGCTAAACTCTGCAGGACACCGGCCCT
>NW_015632978.1:644592-646369 GCF_001515625.1 Sinocyclocheilus rhinocerous
TAAAAACCCCCCCCCCACACACACACACACACACACACACACACACAAACACACAAAATCACTTCCCGTAACTGTCCGTGGGAGTTTTTTTCTTCTTCTTTTGTCTTCTTCGACTTAAATTTTCCATTTTATTTTTTCATCTTTAACTAAATCTGATACTTTACTAGTGTACCACCCTCTGCTTAACTTATATTTAGCTTAACGATCCTACTAATACTGTGTAAATCTGTACATCAAGTACAGATAAACAAACCTTATATTGCGCCAAAGAATTACTGCACTGCATTACAGGAACCATTAGGGGGCAGCAGCACCTAATAAATTCCACATAGTTGCAATCATAGATATACACATCTATGGTTGCAATTTTCTGAGACTTCACAGGCAACTGATGTCAAATTCTGATGTCATATCGACTTCTATAAGACGAATGGCATCTGTTTCTTTCCCACATTCCCGCCCAAACGTAGGGTGACCATAGGCCTATACCCTCTTCTACCGGGACATTTTTAAATTGCCTAAAATGTCCGGGTTTTGGCTTTGTTTTCCTACTGACGTGGTAACTACAATCCTTTACATTATATGTATGTACACGTATTTGCATTGCTTTGTCCTTTCTCAACAGAGCCCAACTTCGCGCACCCTACGATTGGTCGATTATGTACAATACCTGTACGCTATTGGTCCAACTACTTTTCAGTCATAACCTTAAGACAGTATGAAAACAGTAAGAAAAAGTCAACCCAGAAATTTTAGGCCATTTAAAAATCCTGACATGTCCGGGGAAAATTGGACGTACTTTACCAAACGTCTTTTCTGGAAGTACATAAGTTTGGTGAGCGCGTACGAAATTCTGCGAAATGGGTGGATTGCTTGCCGGCAGCTACCTACTGTAATTAGGACAGTGACATATTTACGAGTTAATTCCACTCACTTAACTGTAGGGGGCTCTAAAGTCCCAAAATACTCAAAAAAAAATTTAAATAAAAAATAAAAAGACGGTTGCTTTAAGGCTCAAGTTGTTTTCTATAGATAATCTAACATACATTTTCCAAAATAAGTCAAGTCAAATCAAGTCGAGCTTTATTGTCATTCTGTTACATGTGTGGACATATATTGATATAGTGGAACGAAATGTCGTGTCGCAGGACCATGGTGCTACATACTAGTTAAACATATATGAACATACAACAATAGAAGTAAAAGAAAAACAATTATATACCTATACAACAGTTAACCATCTGACTTCACATATACCTTAAATAGTTGACTATACATACACAAACTGAGACTGTACAAAAACTTAAATACTATAAATGAAATTGTGCAAAAGAGATATTTTGTACATGAAATTGTGCAAAAGAGATGATTTGTAGTGCAATGCACAAGTAAACATACATGATCAAACTGAGTCTGTCTGAGAGGGAGCGTTTATAAAAAGTGTCTAGTGTGCATTCAGAGAAAAACATCAAAAAAAGGTGTTTACTTTGTTTTTTTGCAACGCGTGTGTAGGCAGTTGTTCAAAAGTATTCCTTAATTTGTGTCAATGTAATCTGAGCAGCAATATTGCTGTGGTTAAATTGACAAGTCAAGCATTTCATTCTCTTTCTTTTTTTATATTGCTAAAGAATGAGTGATAAACAAGCTATAGTTTTGCATTAAGATGCAGTGAATTATCCCAAATAATTATTTAAGGGAATGTTCAACAAATAGGTGTTGAAGCAAAATCACACACGCACAAAAAAACACTTTTAACAATATATAGCTTCAAAGCAGC
>NW_015632978.1:646579-667664 GCF_001515625.1 Sinocyclocheilus rhinocerous
GCTTCGTAAAATTACGGTTGAACCCCTGATGTCGCATGGATTATTTTACCGATCTCCTTGCTACGTTTCTGGACGTTGATCGTGGTAATTACATTGCCGTCTATGGGAGGGTCAGCGAGCTCTCAGAATTCATCAAAAATATCTTAATTTGTGTTCTGAAGATGAACAGAGGTCTTACGGGTTTAGAACGACATGAGGGTGAGTAATTAATGACAGAATTTTGGGTGAACTAACCCTTTAAGATGCGAGATACAACCTCCTGCACAACGGAAAAGTGCAAGTGGCTGATGCCATCACATGTACAAAAGGTGTATAAATGTACTGTACATAGTACTGTTTCGTACCCTACTCTATTATGGGAAATGACAGCAACTGTTAATTTGTAAAATACACTTCTGCAGGGAAAGTAAGATCAAACACTGCAACTACAATTCATATGGTTTCAGAATCAGAATCAGAATGAGCTTTATTGCCAGGTATGTTTACACATACGAGGAATTTGTTTTCGTGACAGAAGCTTCCACAGTGTAACAGAATGACAGTGACAGAACAAAAAAACACAGATAATAAAAAATTTAAAAAAAATAAAAAATAGAACAAGTAAGTCCAGTGATGTCCTTCAGGTGGGCCAGCACCAGTTTTTCAAACTGTTTTGTCTTAGACTAAGACAAACAACACACATTGTAGTTGCAATGTTATATCTTAAATTTCCATGTTATGGACCACGTGTGTGTGTTAGAAATGGTAAGTTACTGTAATTTTCCTTAAATGGGCAGTACGTAATGATCTTCATGCTTTTCAAATTTTACAGATTCCTGCTGCTCCCATAGCTCTTATAGATTTTTTCTCTGCAAAATCCAAAGAAAGAAAAATGGAAGATGCCATCACTGGGAAATCAACAGAACAAGCCAAGGTTGAGAAAACAGTTAAATGTCCAAGAGTAAAGAGAGGGTCAGAAACGTATGATAGGTTTTTTTGAGTCCTTAAGCAGAAACTGTCCACGCAGTGCTGCACTGATGGCTAGGGAGAATTACTACAAGGAATTTGTTCCCTAATCTTTTATGCTGCCTAAAACTGTTCTTGAATACAGAACACCATAAACTCATGCAGCTACCCCCCAAAGAGCTTGCAGAGCTGTGCCAGGATTTCCAGTTAGAAGAGCTTACCCCTTCTCAGGTACAGGCTGTAAAGGCAACTCGAATCCAGGGTGCATCCAGGATTTGGTATCGACAAAGAGCTGGACACATAACTGCCTCTAAGCTTAAACAAGTTCTTCAAACGAACCCTCTGAAAACGTCCAAGAGCTTGATTAAGGCCATATGCTACCCAGAGGCACGCAAGTTCACCACAGTCGCGACAAGGTATTTAGGGCTTGAATTAGGATAAAACAGAGGTGAGATTTTCGGTAAGACTACCACAAGGGTCTCCATAAAGGTATGGGCTTGTAAACTAAGGGGTTAGGCAGGGGTAGGGTTAAGTATAGGGGTTAGGATAATGGTAAATATTTAAACCATTGAACTGTAATAATGTTGCAAAGTTTCTAAATTCAACACTAAATATTAAATAACCATTTAATTTGGTGTTGATTGTTTCTTTGTACTTTTTACAGTTACGGATGCAAGCATGAGGCACAAGCCAGAGCAGAGTATGAAAGGCTGATGTGTCTGGAGCATGAGGGCTTCTCCTGTATGGAAAGTGGTCTCTGGCTGAATCCCAAGTGGCCATACATGGGAGCCTCGCCTGATGGGATAGTCACATGTGACCGTCATGGAACTGGAATTTGTGAGATAAAAGGTAATATTACGGTTCATTATAAACACGGTAAAAAAGATGTTTGATATGTTAAAATCATAATTTCACTTTCCTATAAAGACAGAACTGTGGAAAGTTATTACAGGGCTTTTTTTTACTATCCTTTTTGTGCAAGACTTGGTAGTCGAAATGTCACAAAAACACTTGACTATATAAGAATTAGTGAAATAAAAAGTCAGACAAAATTAGTCGCATCAGTTGTTTACATGTTATTTTTTACTGTGAATTTTAGTGCCCACACTGCAAGCAAGACAAAGTTAATCTGCACCTGTGTGCTGGAGACAAAGGATTCTGCCTTATCAAAGATTGGGATGAGGTTACACTGGACAGGAGCCATGCTTACTACTACCAAGTCCAGGCACAGCTTCACACAGCTTGTGGATGCTGAGTATTGCGACTTTGTGGTGTGGAACTCCAATGACTTTTTTTTTTTTTGAAAGGATTATACCTGACATGGGCTGGATGATCTGATTCCTAGAGTTAAGAATTTTTTCAGAAACTGTATACTTCCAGAAGTGTTGGGACAGCAAGTTACAAAACAGCATCTTGACATGTAATATAACTAAAGGACACTACCTTATATCAGCTCAGGCACTTGATTCAGTCATATTTTGCAATAACATGAATGTGTCTTTGTTGGCAATCAGATGTTTATTGAGGAGATTAAATAAAAAATAAATAAAAAAAATATTAAATTATACAAGAAAAAGTATTGGTGGTTACTTATAAGAACTAAAATAGTGTGCACTTTGTAAATTATATTGAATTGAATGAAGTCTGAAGGTAAATTCAAAAAAAGCTACTGCAGCGCATGGCAGAGCACTGCTCTTTTATATCTTTGTGTCCACACTGAGGCTAGATCAATTGTCCTTCGTCTAACCCAACTAATTACAGCTAATTTGGTATTTATTTGTACGTGGGGAACTTTGCATGACACCACAGTAGATTTGATTGAATTTAGCCCTTAGGTTATATACAAAATTCACTAAAAACACAGTGTACTGTTATGCTATTATTATGTAGTATACCAAAATATTATATATCATTAACATCCAAAGTTTTTTCATTTCATGACCATTTCAAATCATGACATTTAATGATCAGAAGTTCATTATTTCAGTTTCATAATTTCTTATTCCAGTGGGACCACAGACTCTGATAAATTTGACAAGGCACAGCAAATAACTCCAATCTTATCAAAGACAGTGACTGACCTGGTTTTGTTGCCATGTGTTCGATGGGCATGGCCCTACTTTGCAGAATCTGATATTTCCTTCTAACTAATCCAATAACCCTTTCTACATGAATACGCACAAAAGCTATTTCTCTAGTTTGTTCCACCTCGTCTGCGGACAACTGTCTTTTCCCCTTAGTGAATGCAGGTAACTGTAGTGAAGCACAGTAGAATCCTACACTATCCCCAACATTAAACCCACAGTCTGCTAGAACAATATCTCCAGGTAACAGGTTTTTTTAGAAGGTTACTCTCTTCTGTAATTTGCTTATCTTCTGCTTGGGGAGGAAGTGTTACATACAGCAACATACCCTTGGGGAGCAATACCGATAAGAAACTTAACAGTGTGGTGATGCTTATAGTTTGACCATGTGTATTTACAATAAGACGAAATATGATATCAAACACCACTGCCTCTTTTCGTTTTCATTTAAACATATTAATAATTCAGGGAAAATACATACATTACAATGAAAACATTACCTGTTAGATTTACCCAAAACTAATTATATGTGACCCTGGATCACAAAACCAGTCTTAAGTGTCAATTTTTTGAAACTGAGATTTATACATCATCTGAAAGCTGAATAAATAAGCTTTCCATTGATGTATGGTTTGTTAGGATAGGACAATATTTGGCCGAGATACACCTATTTGAAAATCTGGAATCTGAGGGTTCAAAAAAAATCTAAATATTGAGAAAATCGCCTTTAAAGTTATCCAAATGAAGTTCTTAGCAATGCATATTACTAATCAAAAATGAAGTTTTGACATTTAAAGTAGGAAATTTACTAAATATCTTCATGGAACATGATCTTTACTTAATATCCTAATGATTTTTGGCATAAAAGAAAAATCTATAATTTTGACCCATACAATGTATTTTTGGCTATTGCTACAAATATACCCCAGCGACTTAAGACTGGTTTTGTGGTCCAGGGTCACATATCTTATGTTTAACCACTACGGAGACATCAGAGCCAGCGCCAAATGTCAGAAGGACTAGCCGAGTTGAGGCTGCTCTCGTCGGGATACATGAGCACTGAGCACCCGCTGATCGCGTGGAGCTCACGTCTCCGAAATCGGCGAAGCACATTTTCAAATAGCCGCTGTCTTTATAAATAAACCGCAGATTTGAGTTTTAACCAACTACATTCTCGCATGAAATACTTTTAAAACAACATTTCATGACACAATAACAGTAATATTTTACAAAAATATGTGAATATATGGTGATTGAAATACAATGCTGCGTGAACTCAACCAATCAGCATGCTCAGCACACAAGTCCCGCCCCCGAAAGTTCCGGACCTTTGAAAAAGTACTACTACCTCGCGAGCAGGGACTTTCTGAGGGGCAAATTTTTACCCGGAACTTTATTTAGATCCTGGTTCCTGCGGTGGAAACACGCCGAGTACCGGCCCAAAGCCCTAGCTCCTGGAGAAAGTTCCTGCGGTGGAAACGGGGCTAATGTCATCCATGGTTAGGTCTGTCTGGCATTCTGCATCTGCATAAAATATATAGCAGTAGGGAGAGGGATTAGTTATTCAAATTACTCTCCATATCAATAATGACATGAATTGTTGACTATTTCTACTACTTAGTAGTCAGCATTCTTACAAAAGTTTCACGTTATCTGTTCCACTTTATTTGCGGATTCATATTTTTTATACACTACACATATTTTATACACCCAGGTGAGTCCACAGAGAATTAATTATCTATTTTGTAAGCCTAATTCAAAGTTTACATGCATTATTTGTTGTAAGAATATCGTCTGCCTTATACAAATACTGGCAACACTTATTAATACAATGACTTTACCTTGTTGATCACGTAACATCTCTGTGTTGTCCTCTTGCTCTGTGTTCTCAGCTGACTCATGGAGACCCAGCAAGGCCTCTGCAGCTTCTGCGTGTCCATGTTGATCGTCTCTGGACTTCATCCTCTCCGTTCGTTTACGCGATGCTTCTGACATGGGCCGACATTTCTGATAACCGAGGTTAATTGTAGGAGCCCAGTCTACAGACTCAACATCATGTATAGCACTAGGACAGCCTAAAGAGAACAACACAGTAGCAATAAATCTGCCCCCTGCAAAGACTTTGTAGTTAGCTTTGCTAATGTTACATATTTTTGTTAAGTTACAAGAGTAAAAACTCAAACGAAGAAAAGAAAAAAACCTATCATTTTAACTTCACGAAGTACGGAAAAGCTAACTTTATACAAACATAAACATAGCATATTTAAGTTATAACTTACCTTTGACAAAGTGGTCACTGCACACACGAGCATTAGCGGACTCCGCTCCTCCCGACCGCAGACGCAGGTTTTCAAGCCACTTTTTCCTACGTTTTTCAGTCAATTCCTTGAAATTTCCCCCCTTGTGAGCAACAACTTTTGGTACACGATAAAAGCTCTTCGTTTTTTCTCGGTTTGACCGATTTGAGCATCCGTAAACAGCGCAAAACATAGGCATTTTGAGTTTCTCCTAGTGATTTTATTGAGGGAAAAATCACTTCCTGCCCTCCAGCTGCATTTCGCGCGGACACCGCGGAATCAAAACGCTTTATTATGCATGATACCAATGTATACAACTGGTGAAACACGTTTTTTAATCTACGACCGGTTGAATATCGCAGTGACGAATCTGTCGCCGTCAAACATCTGCTGGAAATTCAGGCAAACATACTTGCGTGCGCACGCACATCCCCAGTTGTTCAAAAGCAGATCGCAATATGGCCAGACGATGCTACCTCAGCACTGCAGGACTGCATGCAGGACACAGACTGCAACATGTTCAGAGAGGCAGCCACCTACAACAATCACAAAGACACACCGAAACAGTGACTGCTTACATCATAGATGATGTGACGGTCACCTAGACCAGTGAATCTCAACCTTTTGGAATCTCAACCATCCTCAAGGACCCCCAGAACAAAATTGACTCATCTATGTATCATTTGTGTCTTTGTGAGGACCAAATGCAGTCAAGTATTATTCAAGTTAGTTGACTTGTCCAGTATCATGTCATGTCAAAATATACAAAATGTATACAAAAATTCATACTTTATACGGACCCCCTGGCCTTGCGTCAAGGACCACTAGCGGTCCACGGAGCCCTGGTTGAGAAACACTGACCTAGACCATCACCACACGAGCCAACCAGAAGCCATGGATGACGGGCTGCTAAAAATCCGAGATAAGGCATTCAGATCAGGAGATAAGGCAGCTCTCAAAACAGCAAGAGCCAATCTGTCTCATGGCATCAAGAAGGCAAAACATCAATATGCTCAAAAAATCAACAATAACTTCAGTGACAGTGAAGACACCCGGACCCTGTGGCAAGCCATTCAGATCATCACTTACAAGCCCCTGCCACAGGCCAGTGACGATGACACACCCCTGCCAGTTGCACTCAAACACTTCTACTCACGATTTGAGATACAGAACAACACACCTGCACAAAAACTGCACACATCTCCAAACGACCAGGTGCTCGGTCTCTCTCCAGCCGACGTAAGGAAGACCCTGTCCAGGATTAACCCACGTACGGCTGTGGGCCCTGACAACATACCTGGCCGCGTGCGAAGGGTCTGGCTGCAGCCTTGCACTTGCATTCTCAGACTTGCACTCTCAGACACTCGCGCTTCCGCTATGACCTCACTTGCAGTCTTTTATTTTTTTTTATTTTGTTCTATTTATTGATTAATTTTTGTTTGAATCTCTCAACATTTTACAACAGTAGCCAGGTGGTGAAGACAAGAAAAAAGAAATTAAATTACGAAGTCACTTGCAATCGCCACTTGCACTCTCCGCTACTTGCGACGTCACTTGCAATCGACACAAATCGTGCGTGTTGCCAATGGAGACGAGACTCTGTGGTGGTGATTAAACGATTATTTATTTTATTTATTTATTTAGTCATTTATTAGAGGCTTTTATCCAAGTGACATTGTAATTTACTTTCTTTTTTCTTGTCTTCACCACCTGGCTACTGTTGTAAAATGTTGAGAGATTCCAACAAAAAGTAATAAAACATAGAACAAAATAAAAAATAAAGCCTGCAAGTGTCTGAGAGTGCAAGTCTGAGAGTGCAAGGCTGCAGCCAGACCCTCTTGGGCCGTGTACTGAGAGACTGTGCTGCACAGCTGATGAAAGTCCTAACAGATATCTTCAACACCTCTTTGAGCCAGGCAGTCGTCCCTACGTGTCTCAAATCCAAATAAAGATCCAATTATTAATAAAACCAATGTTGAAGAACACCATTGTCCCAATAGGGCACGGCCATATTGCGCTTATTTGGGACCCGAGTCTGCGCAGTAGTGAGCGAAGTGGAGCCGCATCCCACCCACACTCCCGCTTTTTGTCTGCTGATTGCCGTATAAGAGGCTTGTGTTAAAATATGGTAAATACAACTCCAATCTCTTCCTGAAGATCCCGAAAAAGTCTGTTGGCGCCTCAGTTCACTCAGAGAAGCTCTCAGTCTCAGCTGTCAATCATAACGTCACACTCCCATTTTTATAGCATCACAACTAACTCAAACCAAACTTATTTAAAAAACGAACACTTGAACTTACATCAGCGTGATTAAAATCTACGTCAAATGTCAAAAACCATGTTTGAAAACAAAATATTTTAAGTGAAATTTAATTATTTAGTTTGTCTAAATCCCTTTAGATTACATGGAGAGGGTGGGGTTTATGACCTATACTGGGACCAGCCACCTGGGGGAGATCGAAACGCAAGGCTTCACTTTTGGGGACTAGTGCGGCACTCTTGGTATCTACTTTACATTCAGGGTGTCAGTTGCAGGCGTTAAACCATGTGGAAAAGTCAGTTCTGTCATTACAATAAAGCAAGCACGTGAACATGATCAAAACATTCCTGCTTCACTTGTCGGGAATAACTAACCTGAATGGTTGGACTAGAGAGGCCTGTTTAAAAATTCCCTTAACTTGAACAGAAAACTATGATCACTGATATGGCTGGAGTTTCTCGTTTTATTTCTTATTTGCATGAGCAAAAATGGATAGAAAAGACAAGACAGGTGTTTCTTTAAATATAGATATTTCACATCTTTATTTTTTTATTCATAGAATCTCTTAAATTAAACATCGTGTGACAACAGCCACAGTGCATTGTTGAATACACAAGTATTTACAGCAAAATTGTTGTGTCAACCCAAGCAAAAACCGCAAGGATTTTTTTTATAACAAAAAATGAAAGAAAAAATAAAACTGACTGTATCAAAAATACCCCAGTGTTTACATGGATGCATTACATGTTATGTTGGGAAAGGTCCAATTCGTACACATTCAGTTTTAAAGTCTCGAATCAAACAATTCGAACATGTCAATGCTGTTTTGGATCCAAACACAAAAGCAAAATCACTTGCAGAACTCTTAACAAATTTCAAAGAGATTTTTTTGACTTGCTTTACTTAGTCCAGATTTCAAATCCAAATCAAATGAATCTGGCATTATGCATATTTACCTCACATAAGACAGTAAGGCAGATCTCTTTGGTGTGTAATCAGACAATTAGGAAAAGCCCATAGGCCCTTTTTAGTAAACATCAACAGTGGGTTAGTGGTTGAAACCCTCCTGACATTAGTTAACATGCTGACCTTTGGGAACTTCCAACAAAATGACACATAGCTGAGTTCGTTCAGTACAAAGCGTCCTGACAACATTCTTTAAGTTACAACGCAGGTATTTTGCAAACAATACAGACAGAAACCAAAAGCCGGCTTAGTAATGGCTCTGAGGAATCCATCTAGGGAACTGGTTCATTTAGAGTAAACAGGATCCACAGGAATGTTCCTCTTCTCTTCTGTCACACCTTCTTTGAGAGTGTGTGTTGATAAATGGGAACAGATCCACGTGAGCCTGAATTATTGTTCTGCCAGGCCTCCCGTCAAAAGACTGGAAAGCAGATCCAAAGTCTTTTTGAAACCCCTTAGAACAGGGAGAGAATATCACTGTACAACAGAAACCTGTAAAACCAGGTATCATCGCAGTCTGGTAAATAACTGCAAGCCCACCTACTGTCATTTAAGTCGGTTAGAACTTCCAAACAACCAACAAACAAGACGAACACAGTTTACTGCTTCTGAAATTCTTGCAAAAAATAAATTAGTACATGGCGGAAAAACTAAATAATCCGCAATAAATAAAAAAGTTGCACTGAGCTGTGATGGTTGTAGTCGTGGGAAATATTCATTCATAATGTAAACCTGCAGCAATCCAGGGCTATTCTGGGCATCTAGAAGCATAGATCCCAAGTCCAAATGAAACGAACGTTGAAGGCAGCCAAACAAAAAAATAAATAAGGAAGAATCCAGAAGCCAGCAACTAGAGTTCAGGAAGTCCAGTGTGTAAAACAAAACTGTGTGTGTGAAATTTCTGAATCGAGTCCAAAGTCCTTCAGGATTTAAAGGCTTGGCTTAATATTGCTTTCCGCTTGCAAATCTCCAATGTCCTCAGTGCTCTCCATCATCCAAGGATGCTGCAAAATCTGCTCCAAACTAGGCCGATCCTCCGGCCTGTATGAAAGGCACCAGCGAATCAGAGACTGGCATTCTGAAATGAAAGAATAAATGTTGAATAAACCTGGCATCGTATACTACGAAGATTGGTGGCTCTGTAACGAACTGCTCATGTTGTTCTGTTGTAAGCAGATGTGCAAATGTAAATGTTCTTAAGTAACAAATCTGCTTGATTACATTGAAACCCATTTGATTGCCATAATGTGAAGTATTTGCAAGTTATACAAGTACAAAACTTATTTTAGCCATTTAATTGTATAAATTTTATATACTGGGAAACAATTTTATACATCTATGTGACATTTTGTTGAAAAAAATGTTTATTAAGGGATAGTTCATTCAAAAATGAACACTGTCATAATTTACTCTCATTTTGGAAGTACATATTTGGAAAAATGATGGTAACCAAACAGTTTGGCTCCCATTCACTTCTATAGTATGGACAAAAATACAATAGAAGTCAATGGTACCCAACACTGTTTGGTTACCAACGTTCTTAAAAAAAAAAAAAAAAAAGTCATCCAGGTTTTTCTCAAACACAATGAGGTATCCCTGACCCGGCATCTCAAACCAGTCGAGCATCCGGATGATGCCGCGGTGACTGGGTAGCGACCCCGACTCTCCACCCACACGCAGGAGGAGAGCGATCTCCATGGGGACCTTGTTTGCTGTACCAGGCTATGAAGGGTAAATAAAAAAAAAAAGTCATTATTAACTTTGGATTCTGATTATTTTCCACAGGAAAAGACGTTATATTAAAAAAATTCCCTAGAAAAGTTCAACATACGGTACTGCAGGTGTAAAATTGGGTTTCTCCCTGGGTTATTAAAAGGGGAACTACAATTTTATCTGTCACATATTTTGGACCTATAAATATTCTTCTTGTTTTGAAACCAAATATATCTCGCCTATCAAGTCGATTACTATAAAACTGGTTCTGACACACTTGGGAAAGTCCACTTAAGTTTCCCTTTTGGGGTGTTTTGAAAAATCCATGTCGTCACGCCTACGTCACTTTCTGTATTAGGACGACGCTGTTCCGGTAAAAAACCCAAACAATCAGAAGAGGGCGCTATCATTCCTATTTCTATGATTTCGTTGTTTGTATGTTCAAACTGAAATTAATGTAGCTTTACTTGGATGACAACTTAAAAAAAAAAAAAAAAAAAAAAAAAAAAAAACACACACACACACATTTGCATTAATATAAAAGGATTACTCACCAGACTGGCCCACTGCTGAATTCTATCACAGGATATTTGTTTGATAGCGACCTAAAATGATAATAAAAGTAATTTAGAGGAGAAATTTATGAAGATATATGCACGAATGTTTGCATTTTATATTAGAGTATATCATTCTTACCTGTAGTCCGTCTGAAATGCGCTGTCCGGAGAACACAGAACCGAATCCGCCGCTTCCCAGAAGGGATCCCATCTTATATTGCTTCTCAAAGTGCTCCTTAACTGAAAGTAAACACAATCAAATATAATAAAGATGTAACATAACAACCAAAAATGCATGTCGGTCCTTCTAAATTATGTTTCTGGATTAATATACAATTTAGCACAAGCGCCATTTAGTATTTAACTGTTGGTAAATTTCAAAATAATTTAAAGGCGAATTCAAACATAGCCTTATAAACAGATCTTAATTAACTTACCATTTTTTGCTCTCACGCCTTCCAGCTGATCCGAACGCAGGTCAACAATCCTTTTATCCAACATCTTCAGTTTTTATACGAATAAAAACTCTAAAAACAAGTGATATCTTCAGCTAGTACAGTGCGCCACCTCAGCAGAACATATCCATGGTAATCTGTTACGGTTCAGTTCAATTCAGTTCAATTCAAATTCCGCCGTTTGCAGCGAGTGACTCCTTCAAACACTCGCACACTTCTGAATCGTCTCGCAGTTTGTTGATGTTTTAAGTTTACATGCGTAAACACGCCCACTCTAACGAACCCGCCCAATCGTGGCCAACACGCTTGGAGTGTTTTGAAATGACAGCCAATCACAGCGCTGAAAACAAATGACTATTAATAAGCGAAGGTTAAAAATCTAGAATCTCTTCAGCTTTGAGCTTTTGCGCCCAACGTCCCTCACAGAAAGAGCGCGAGCGCGCGAGAGATGACGGGAATACCTTTGACATTTTTTTTAACGCGTAAATTTTGAATTCACTCATGCACTAAGGCAAGATATTCCAGCTGTTTCTTTTTAGTAGCATTGTTAATGAAACCCGTGAAATAACCATTCCGAATAGACTAAATAGACTGTTAGAATAGAATTTAAAAAGCAGCTAGCAGAGATAAATTCCACTAGTAACAAATTAAACAGATATTAGTGTCTCATCATAATTAGGTACAAATAAAACTGAAATAGATACTAGTAAATACATTTTACTACTACTAAACGACTAGAAAAACTGGAACAGGTAAATGGAAGTGTAGCTAATCCCCAGATCCTCATATAGAATTATATAGCAAAATGTGCCCCTTCTTCTTTTTTTTCTTTTCTTAAACACTCAGATTGAATCTGAATTGAGAAATGTAGTACCCAAGTAACAAGTTCTAGTAATTTGAATAGCTAGTCACACTAGTGAAAATAAAAAACATACTGGTCACTATTGGGTTATTTACTAGTAATTTAAAAATTGAAGTCAAATAGTAGTAAAAAAAACAACAACAGTCCTTTAGCACAAATATTGCGCACATCTGCACATATAAATAGGGATGATCTTAGAACCTTTGAAGGGCATAATGACTCATGCTTTAGCATGCTCTGTGCATGTGGGACAGTCCCACATCAGCTATTTACTAAATCGAATGTGGTTTTGTCTCCATGATGACATACCAAGAAAAACGGAACTTTAATAGCTAAGCGATGGCATTTGATAATGCTTTATATGCAGATATCAAGACCTCACTTACCAGACTTAAATGTCCTAGTGAGCATTTGAGACACTTGACTGGTAGATTTCAGCATTGCATTAAAGTTGCATGCATTTCTATATACCTAACTATTCAGACACATCTTGCAAAGTAAACATTCTTTAATAAAACTGTTTTCCACATTTGAGATTAATAGTGAAATCTTCAAAAATATGAATCATGACTGTATAAAGAGGATGCCAACAAATAAGTATATTTCTTCAGAAAGTTCTTTTTTTATTCCAAGAAAAAAAAAAGAGCATTTTCATCCCAAACAAGAAAAAAAAACAAGATTATATTAATTAAGAGGATAAAGTATGACTTTTTTTTTTTCAATAACTTCGTTTCCCCATGTTTTCTATAATGATATCAGTTTTTCACATGCACCTAAAGAAGTCCAATGATGGTGTGAATGGTGTAAGAAAGAAAAGGAGTGGTTAGGTGAGTATCACAACAATGGGCCATTACTGCTGGATGACTGAGGCCAGTGATGGACTGATGGATGGATGGATGGATGGGTGGGGGAAGGAAAGGGAGGACAATGTGAACTGCATGATGATGGAGAGAATGTGACTGGTTTGATCCCCATGTATCTGCCTCCTGCTTCAGATGCAGATTGTGCCTCAACCCTCCTTTATCAACTGCTGTCTGGAGAAGGTTCTCTATGCATGGCGTTTTTCTTCATGCTGTCGAGGTATTCCTGTTGTGACACGGCCAAGACGGACGCCAATATTTCGTCGTCTTCCCAGTCTGTTAGGCCTGTTGCAAAACAAGAGCAACAAAACACATTATGGTTTGCTGACACAGATAAAAACATAGCCTATTATATACACCACAAGTCAAAACATTTCACACACATGACTGAAATTCTTATCTGAAGGCTTCTGCTCAAATGCTTGAAATTATTTTATAGATAACTGTATACACTACCTGTAAAACGATTTTTGTATGTTTTTAATGTGAAATAAGTCTCTTATGCTCACCAAGGCTGCATTTATTTGATCAACAATATAGTAAAAACAGTAATATTCTGAAATATGATTACATTTTAAAATAACTTAACTTGAATATATTCTAAAACGTAATTTATTCCTGGGATGGCAAAGCGATTACTACAGTCTTCAGTGTCATAAGATCCTTCAAAAATCATTCTAATATGCTGATTTGCTGCTCAATTATGTTGCTTAACATTTTTGTGATATATTTTTAAGGATTCTTTGATGAATAAAGTTCAAAAGAACAGCATTTATTTGAAATAGATTTTTTTTTAACATTACAGTAAATGCCATTATCAGTAAATTAGATCAGTTTAATACATCCTTAGTGAATAGAAGTATTAATTTCTTTGATTTCTGAAGGATCATGTGACACTGGAGTACACTGAAAATTCAGCTTTGCATCACTGGAATAAATTAGATTTTAAAATATATTCAAATTTTAAAAAAAGTTTTTTTTTAACTTGTAATAATATTTCACAATATTACTGTTTTTACTGTATTTTTGAATAAATAAATTCAGCCTTGGTGAGCAGAAGAGACTTTCAAAAACATCTTAATTATTCCAAACTCTTGACCAGTAGTGTCTAAAAATTTATTTCTTTATAAATCACATTTTTAAGGCTGATGATATTGTAAAACCAAACCAAGTGTGCAACATACATAGGAACTTACAGAGTCTTTCATTCTTTAACGCCTTTACTATTATTAAATGTGCACAACAGCAATAATAAAGAATGAGTAGGTGTGTCAATCTTTTCAGACTGATGTATATCCATTACAAGAGTTCCCTCCCTATTTGTACCTTCTTAAGTTCTTTAAGCTGATGTCAACAGTAGCTGGGGTGTGCCGATACTCAGCTGCAATCAAGTGTATTTAACTGCACATAACGACTGTACATGCTGCTTTCTGCATGAGTGCTGGTTACAATTCACACAGCTCCACACTGAATCACATGGATCACATCACAGATTCAAGCTGTGTGAGACGCATGAGGAAGGCGAGCGAGCGCCGTGATTAACATGGCATTCCTGAGCCCTGGATTCTTTCATACTGAATCAGGCAGGACAGCTAGACAGATTGGCAAGCGTGATTTCACTTCCTCACCAAGAGCAGTAGGGGACATCTCTTGCATAATGGCCCGATAGCCCAGTGCTGGATACAGAGACACCAGAGAAGACGAGGTGGGTCTGTCTGGTCCAACACAAGCCTGGTTACTGGGACCTAAACGGCGAGACAGAACACAGGAAATCTTTATTTTGAAAGACTAAAGTACAGAGATCTATGTGGCTTCTCCTGCAGTGCTTTTGGGTGAATTTCATAAAAAGACCACACACAAAAAATTGCATAAAGAAACTTTATAACTTTTTTTTTTTTTTGCATAGTGACATTAAAATGAAGTATATTTACACACAAAAATTCATTACTGTAATGCATCTGGACAATTTAGTTTTGAGGGTTTTTTAATTACTTAATGATCATTCTTAATGACAATTCTCTTTATTATATCACTATTATTCTCATGCATTTCTGTTACCTTAATACAGGTTTTTATATTAATATTCAATATATTTTTATGTTTATATACATTACCGTTCAAAAGTTAGGGGTTACCAAGATTTTTTGGAAAAAGGAATTTATTTATTTTTTATTCAGCAAGGATGACTTAAAATGATCAAAAGTGACAGTAAAGGCATAAGATTTCCATTTCAAATAAATGCTGAACTTTCTATTCATCAAATCATTCTAGAAAAAAATTATCATGCTTCCCACAAAAAATATTAAGCAGCACAACTGTTTTCAACATTGATAATAATAAGAAATGTTTCTTGAGTATCAAATCAGCATATTAGAATGATTTCTGAAGGATCATGTGACACTGAAGACTGGAGTAATGATGATGGAAATTCAGCTTTGTATCACAGAAATAAATTGCATTTTAAAATATATTCAAATAGAAAATGGTTATTTTAAATTGTAATAATATTTCACAATATTACTGTTTTTACTGAATTTTTGATCAAAGAAATGCAGCCTTGTTGAGCAGAAGAGATTTCTAACGGTAGTGTACGTAAAAGAATTTGAACTGCAGAAACAGGCTTTCTTTGTGCAAAATATAATTTCTCATTTAATTCCCTTAGATTTGGAAGTGAAATACAACCCGGACATGTTTTTGACAGGTTTCCTTACAATCCATGAACATCATGTGGCATTTACCCTATAAATTGGCTTGCTGGAGGAAATGCATCACACAGTTAAACTGATAGTTTTAATGACACTGTCCTTATTGTAAAGACTGATAACAGACCTGGTGCACAGGGTGATGGGGGTTTGGATAGTGCGAGGGCCGCTCCGGCCGGGGAGGGGGGCTTAGCGGGTGTGTCCGAGTGCGAAGGATCAGGAATCTCCGGAGAGGGGGCGGAGCTGCGCTGCCGTGGGGATCGGGCGTTCCATTCTTCCAAACCACTGGAGGCCGCAGCCGTGGCGGAGCTGCACGTAGCACTGGCCTTACGAGGCTGAGCGAGTAGCAAAAGTAAACGCGTTCATTCACAAATGATAAGTGAACAAGCACTTCGTATCTTCAAAGTTTGTCACTCAAAATAGTAAACATTCTTATACAAGGACATTTACAGAAAGTAGGTTTATGTAAGGTTTGTGTAAAATCTTTTATGTTTGTTTGCTTGGGTCAAATGACTCATTTTTTTTTCTTTCTGATACACTGCTGTCAGTCAGTTCAAGAAGTGATTTATAAGAAAGCCTATAGCTTCTGTGAAGAATGGTCTTCTTCACAGCTGGCTGAAGTGTGAAAACGCAAACCACATATGCTGCAGGTATTTGCGTAGCCGATAGTCTTAGATATGAGTATCTTAACCAATGAGGCACTCATCACAGCTAACTTGTGACTTTCTGAAAAAATTCCTATGTGATCAGCATTAAACCAGCGCTTATTTTATGACGCCAATGGTTTTGTGAAGTAATTATCGCACGCTAACTACCTGACTCCTACTGACAATCCTGTTGATTAGAATATAAATACAGCTTCTGATGGAATGACACATGATGTTAGGTAGTTAGTAGGATTAGCACTGAAATAGGTAGGTTCCACACCTGTCGTGCCTGTTTCTCCTGGTCTCGAAGCCACTGCAAGTACGATTCTCTGGCCACTTGCTCTTCTATGGCCTCATTGGTGGCTTCCCAATCCGTGGCCCTCTTCTTGTCCTCCAGCATCTGTTGCTCAATCCAGGATTCCTCTGACGTTTTAATGGCATTCTTCATGAGTGACTGGTCTGCAAACTGCGTAGAGACAGAGAGACAGATTCAGAAGAGGGGTTAAAGGCCACATTTTAGTCCTCAGGTGACAGGTGAGAATGTTTTCTGCTCAAGCACCTTGAAGATGAGTTGATTTGTGGGAAATGGAGAAACATTTTCCCCTATATGCAACTTGAGCATTTTCTAAAAGTGGATAAAAGACACTCATTTCATCTCAGAAATACAGAACGCATCTCATAAAACAGAGGGTTTTGACTCGGCATTCTGACTGGAGGAGCTGCATTTGACAGCAACTGTAAAACAACCTCAATTTAGGCTAATGACCATAATCTCCAGAATACTTGATTCTGATTGGTCAGTCACAACACTGAGTAATCAAATATTTTTGTCTCTTATATCACACTTTCACCTCTTTTCTTACAAGTGAATACAGTTAAAAATTGGATGGCTGGATTAATAGAATGATAGATGGAACGAAAGACAGAACGAACAAACAGATAGATAGATAGATAGATAGATAGAGCAAACAAAAAGATAGACAGATACAACAAATGATAGATAGAAAGATAGATAATAGAACAAATAAATAGATAAATGGAATGAATGGACAAACGTTAGACAGACAGAATGAACGAACAAATGATGCATGTATGATAAATTAAAAATTATAGATAGAACGATAGATAGAAAGAATGAATGAATGAAAGAACAACAGAATGAACAAACAAAAAAGAACGATAGACAGAATGATAGATACAATGAACGAATGAATGATAGAGCAAACAATGATAGATTTTTTTGTTCACTCTAGAGTGCAAGACAGAACGCAAAAAATGTAAAATGCTCCATCTTGAGACAGACTAAAAATAACTATTTCAAAAACATGGTGTCTTTAAAAACATGACGTCGAGCGCTGAACTCCCGTCAAGCCAGTTGTGACAAAAATAGTATGTATGCTTGCTATGATTACTGCCGTCAGCCTGTCATTTTCTTCATAAGAGACAGATACAGAGGAGGGGTAAAGGCCACAGATTTGCCCCTCAGGTGACAGGTGCGAATGCTTTCTGCTCAAGAGCCCTGAAGATGAGTTGACTTGTGGGAACAGGAAAAGCACTGTCCGCTACATGCATATTGAGCAATAAGCCTTTTTTTAGAAACACTTAAGAGTAGATGATGGACATCATCATCATCATATCTCATCATATCTCAGAAAAACAGAATGCATCTAAAAAGACAGAGGGTTTCTGATTGGATAAGCTGCATTTGACAGCAACTGTAAACTACCTATATTTAGGCTAATGAACGTAATGGCAACTCTGTAGCATACTTGATTCTGATTGGTCAATCACGGAACTGAGTATATCTGTTACCCGATTTTTAGATGTATGTCTTTTTTTCTCTTGCTGTTCTCGCTGTGCTACATGTCCTCTGCTCTGGAACAGTGCACCCGTGTCTGGACAGTGTACTGGCTTATTCCCCGTCTGGACAGACTGTGATACTAAACTAACTGACCGCAATATGGGGGAGCTCTAGGAGGATAAGATCTTGATGCACGTGATCAAGATCTGAAATAACACACTTTTTAACTGTATAATGCATTTCCTCCAGCAAACTTTGTCTAGCTTTTCTGGACAATGTTGCCTCCATGTTGTTAAAGTTACAAAGCTATTGATGGATACTTTAGGAGAGTGATAATGGAAATGTTCACATCAGCATTCCCTCTTAGCCACAAATTAGTCGGAGAGCTCCAGCACACACACACACACACTGCGCCTCTGTTTTTGATAGGAAGGCATGATCTGTCTTTGATCTGCCCGGCTTAAATTATCACAAGGCATGTGGCATGTAAACAAGACAGTGTGCTGTTAATAGGGCTCCCCCAAAACCACCCGCGTGTGGAATGTTTCCCCCCTCTTCCACCCAGAGCAGTCTGGGAAATGGGACACTGCGGGTCACACTTTGTTGTCTCTTTGTGGCTTTGATGACGACTGTCGCCAAATTCAGACTCTGGATCAGCTGACGGAACTGACTGAGTGACTGGGAGGAACAATCTGACGAGACAGTATTTTCAATGGACTTCCTAATTCGCAAACCCACAATGACTTTGTTAAACATGCCTGAATAGGAAATATATGTCATTGCTGCATATCAAAAAATTAAACATGTTAAAAAATGGCTGTTCTTGCACAAGTAGATGGAGGTGTACGTGCAGGAATACACATAGACAATAGTAACACCAAAGTGCAAGAGCAATTAGCATATTTCACATTGAAAATGCAGCACAGTCGCAAACAATCACCAGATATTCTCACCTAAATGACACTTAAAAAAAGACTTCTTCATTAATGGATCACACCATGTTACTAAAAGTTACAAAAAGAATGCATCTGTTACTTATTTTTAATACAGTGAGTTGCACACTTTTTAAAAGCAATGTAATGTGGTCCCAATAAAGTAGTTAGTAAAAATACTTTACTTATATATGAAGAGTTCAGATGCAAAAGCCTCTAAGTGCTGTCTGAAATTTTCCTACCTATTCATTGCCATTAAAGTGAAATTACTGAACCTACACATAGGAGTCTGATAAAAATGCTCATTTTAGAAGAAAATGTATATATACTGCAGATACCCACCCCTGGTTTGAAGGCAGGAAGTCCGAGCCCAACTCCGATTGTGGCTTTGTTGGGATTCACTACAGAGTTGTAGTGAATGTTCCGATGGTAACTAACTCTGATTGGCTCGTCATTATTTTGATGGATGCCATGGAACGTGTTGATTGGTTCTAAAAGAAGCCATCAAAATAACATTTAGAAAGGAACATCAATATAAGAGCAACATGCATCACCTCAAAGGCTGTTAAACATAATGTATGTAAATATAATTCCTTGCAATACCAATAAATCCATGAAACAATTTTCAAATTGGATTTCATCAAATTGGCTATTTATTAAGGTACTTGCACGGTGGTATATAGTGAAATGTACGTAATTCAGTTTTATGGACACTGTAATGCAAATTCGACTCACCTGTGCCATACTGATAAACTTCCACTGGCCGATTGTACATCTCTGCCATAGCCTGCATCTCAATATGGTTTCCATGACAGTTGTTCTTCCTCTTTCTGTTGATGTATGTAGTGAAGTCCTCAGTCACATAGTTTGAGAAGTAATCTGCATTTTTCATCTGCAAGTAAAATCATACAGAAAGCATGAATTTCATTAAAACACAAACAGGTTTTGTACACTCTGAGAATCCCAAAGAACATCACATACCAAGTAATCCATGCAATGTTTGCGGACAACTTCGTGCATATCTTGGTCTCCGTAAACCTGATCAGCTGTAGAAAGACGATGATACCAGGTTTATTTGCAAATAAACACAATATGATCTTTACATGTATTCATTTTACAACAGTTAAAGGGGTCATATGATGCGATTTCAAGTTTTCCTTTCTCTTTGGAGTGTTACAAGCTGTTCGTGAATAGATAAGATCCCTAAAGTTGCAAAGACTAAAGTCTCAAACCCAAAGAGATATTCTTTATAAAAGTTAAGACTCGTCCACACACTCCTAAAACGCCTCGTTTAAACACAACCCCACATACCTACGTCACGATGTGGGAAGATTTGCATAACACCGCCCAAATGTATACGCAAAGAAAGAAGGCGTAACTTTGATTCTCGCTGTAGTATTGTTGCCGCCGCCGCCATGTCGTGGAGACGCTGTGTGTTTCGTTGTGAAAGCGAAACTACTTTGTTTGGTCTTCCAAAAGAGGACACAACTAGAAATCAGTGGTTAAGTTGTATTTACAACACTGTTCCAGAACAGTTCAAACCAAATATTCAGATGTGTGCAACGCATTTTACGGAGGACGAGGACTGTTTCCTGGGAGAGTAGCCTACAATGCCGGTGTTCTGGTGAATTCAGTTCCCCGGTTTCCTCTTCGGCGTGCATGCTGACCACAGTCTATGATGCTGACAAATAATGCTGACTCACAGCCTGTAAGTACGTTTTCATATTTAAAGGATTTGCACTGATAATTCAAACGCAAGTTTTGAGCAGTGTAGAGTAGCTTTGTTGTTTGTCGTTTCTCCGATCACAAATGCAGACATGGTTTTATGTTTATGCGGCGTGATGCAACGCAACGCGTAAAAAGAGAGTATAAGTCATTATAGTCAGTAATTATGTCCCCACTGGATGCAACAAATGCCTCATAATGGGTTTTAATGTTTTTGTCTCATCGCTCCGGCCAGACATGGCATCACAGTATGGTAAGGGGCATAACATTTCCGTCACA
>NW_015632978.1:669120-674459 GCF_001515625.1 Sinocyclocheilus rhinocerous
GCTGGCCAATCAGAGCACACCTCACTTTTCAGAACGATGAGCTTTGTAAAAATCGACGCGTTTCAAAAAGGCGGGGCATAGAGGAGAAACAATAATGTACAGTATGTAGAAAATAATGTGTTTTTTTAACCTTAAATCGCATAAACACATTGCATTACACCAAATACACAAAATAATGTTCTTTTTTAGCAACGTCATATGACCCCTTTAATAACATTTTATTGCCCTTTCTTGTAGTGTCTCTGCAAAATAAAAAGTGATTTAGTTATGTAACAATGTACACAATGTCATTTTTGCATTTATTTCATGCCACAGTTTTCAGTGAACTTTATTTATTTCTGTTACATTTATGTCTTCACTTTCAGAACATAAAAATAACAACAAAAACAAAACTTAAAAACAATATTGTTCATGTTAGTTATTATAGCTGCATAAAGTAACACCTTCTAAAATAAAAGTGTGCAAGTAACCACTGAGTAATCTTGAGGGGTTTGCCAGGCAAATTCTGTAATGCATGCATGCGTGCAAGGCCACATGTTTCGTTCCGCAAGCGCCACTTTTG
Source organism: Sinocyclocheilus rhinocerous (assembly GCF_001515625.1). Classification (NCBI taxonomy): domain Eukaryota; kingdom Metazoa; phylum Chordata; class Actinopteri; order Cypriniformes; family Cyprinidae; genus Sinocyclocheilus; species Sinocyclocheilus rhinocerous. The sequence continues at coordinate 669,683 of NW_015632978.1, forward strand.
GCGGGCTTTATCATAATCATTTATGTGCGAGTGACTCAAAGCAAGACAAGGGGCCCAAATACGGTGCAGATGTAAACAAACGGGCGTAAGAGCTCCACTCAGAGGCCGACACCTTTTCCTTTCAAAAGCAGCGATATGCAAATGAGCCTCAGCCTCAAAGCTCATTCCGGCTAGTCACATGACCACTATCCGCAAAGATTCTGAGAATCTCTTAGTCAATTTCCTCTTTCGCAGTATCGGCCCACTTCTGAACAGACTGAGGAAGTTGCACTGGCCTCGCTAAAAAAAAAAAACAAGCTTTAAATGAAAGTTCAAACAAACGCACCAATACAGGTGCTTTATTTAAACACACTTGCACTTTTTAGTTCCCCGAAGAGGCCCTGTTAACCTGCCTATATGTTATCTGATACAATAGTGTAGGGTGTGAGAAAGAGGATGTTGTTGGTGGAGAAACTTTGGTTTAGTTCAATGTCTAGTCGAATATCCTACACCAAAAACTTTTTCATTACTGCTATTATGCTCTGCAATTGGCACTGACTGAACGCTCTGTACTTAGGATATTAATTTGATCTGAAAGACCCTGTCGTTCTGTTCCCAACATGAACAATAGATGGCATTTTCTGGCAGGTCCATGTTGTTTTCATGAGCTAGCTAAAGATGTCACTCCCTAGGTTTGCCCATTTATTAATGCTTATAGCTTTTCATTTGAAGGCGAATGCTGTTGGCGCGACACTACGATTTAGTTCTGAAGCCACTTCTATTCTTTTTGTCAAGCAAAAATGAGCATTTAGAACAATAAAACCTTTGTTTTTACTTTTCTAAATAGGTTCAGTGGGCTTGTTAGACACAGGTTCATTTGTTAAAATCAGGACCTTGACTTTTGAAACTGTAGGAAGATCTGAGCTCAAACACAGGAGGAGAACAGCAGCTGGAGAGTCAGTCTGCTTTTGGTTCCCCATTTGGCCTGTTGTTGGTATTTCCATCTGTCTTACCCTTTCCATTCATTACAGCACGGTGCAGTGGATAATCAGACCCCGTTGTCAGTGGGTGCTGCGGGGGAGAGTCAGGGATTTCCCTTCGCTCCTTTGCATTATTCTGACTCATGTGTGATGATAAACACCTGCCTTCTTTTTTTACTGATTTCACCCCAAATTTGAATAACAAACAGCTTTACTATAGTGGTGCTGCCACGTGGGGCCGTGCACTCGGCTGGAACTTTTGCATGTACAAACAGTGAGGAGTACTAAGGAAAAATATTTCCTTAAGTATATGTTGACCTAAATTGCATCTTCAATATTTATACTTTGGGTTAAGGGTTTTTCAAAACTGCTAACTTCAAAGGTAGTCCACCCAAAATGTTCGTCATCACTTGCTCACTCTCATGTCGTTCCAAACCTGTATGACTGTCTTTCTTTTGTGAAACACAAAATAAATCTTGAAGACTGTTGGAATCCAAACACAATTGGACCACACTGACTTGCTTTATAGACAAAAAAACAAGATATCAAGATATTCAAGATATCTTCTACAGGTTTGGACTGACATGAGGGTGAGTAAATGATTCAAATTTTTAATCCTGAACCACGCTATGGACATGAATAAAAGTCACATGGCACATTGAGAGGTGTGTTATTACTTTAACAGGTGACTAAACTTACGTTTGTAAGGCTCTTTTGAGCTGGGCCAATAATTAACCACCTAGAACACCCTAGTAACCACATAGCAATGCCTTAGAGACAACTCAGAACACCCAAGCATCACTGATGGTGGGTTTTGCACATCTGAATAAATACTTATTCAGACAATATAAAAGGTTTCCCACTCCCCAGAATTTACTAAGGTGTTCTGAGTGGTTCCTAGGTTGTTTCCAGGGTTGTTCAGAGTGACCGTTTATGCCATTAGTTTTTGCCTAATGACCAGTCAAAAGTGCCCACTTTTACACTATTTTTCAAAAGATTAGGATTGGTGAGGTTTTTAAAATGTTTTGAAAGAAGTTTATTATTTTGAAAGTGAAAAGTGAAAGTGATGTGTGGCCAACTATGGTGACCCATACTCGGAATTTGTGCTCTGCATTTAATCTCACGTAGCCAGACCTTCAGACTGACGGCTGAAGGTCTGGAATCCATGGCAGCTTTCATTGGCCAAGGCCTGCCCATGAGGCCGTTTGACCGACATGTCAAACAACCAATCACAGTTAGTTTCGTTTCAGCATCACGTTTCAGGACGTGGAAATGTCGCCACAATAACAGACCGGTGTGTAAAACTTTCGGATGTATTTTAAAGATTCTATGCTGTGAACTTAATATATAAGTTCGTAATTATTTTTCACATACTTTTGAGAATCCAGCGTTTAGTTGATCCTGATAAGCGCTCGTCGCACAGTTGTAAACATGGCGGCTTTCTTCTTTCGTGAGGGGGTTTGGTGCCACGGCATCTTTGTTTCCAAGCGGAACATTAAAGATCGCGACCGGAAATCTACAGGAAATCCTGTAGAATTCAACCAATCCGATGCCGACTTCGAAACTCCTGAAGTGTTTCCACTTTTGTGTGCCATATGCATCAGACGTTCAGCCAACGGTCCGTGGGCGTGACGTCTGAGGCTGAGACTACTCTGCATTTAACCCACCCAAGTGCACACACACAGCAGTGAACACACACACACACCGTGAACAGCCATATTGCTGTGGCGCACGGGTAGCAGTTGGAGGTTCAGGTGCCTTGCTCAAGAGTGCCTTGCTCACTCACCCCACCGACAATTCCTGCCAGACCTGAGACTCGAACCTGCAACCTTCGGGGTTACAAGTCCAACTCTCTAACCATTAGGCCACAAGTTATGTACATACAACGAATTATTTTTGCCGTTTTTGCCTTTATTATGACAGGACAGTGTAGAGATGACAGGAAGCGAAGTGGGGGAGAGAGAGAGGGGGGCAGGATTGGGGAAGGTCCTCGAGCCGGGATTCGAACTCGGGACACCCGTAGTGCAACAACGTTATATGTCGACGCGCTGCCCACGAGGCTATTGGCGCTGACATTGCGAAATATTATTCCAATTTAAAATAACTGCTCTATTTTAATATATATTTAACATGTAATTACTAATGCTAATCTGGTGCTCAAGAAGCATTTCTTATTATCAATGTTTGAAACGGTTGTGCTGCTCAATACTTTTATGTAAAACTACGATACACTAAAGTTCAAAAGCACAGCATACATCTGAAATAGAAATATTTTGTAATATCATATATGTCCTGACTGTCACTTTTAATCCGTTAATGCATCACGGCTGAATAAAAGTATTACCTTCTTGCAAAAAAGTATTACTTTCCTGTGTAAATCTAGCCTATGCGATATTCGGATCCCAAGATACATGTTATAAGTCTACACCCATTTTATGCAAACTGCACCCTTTATAATTTTTCAGGTGCTTTATTTACTGGAACCTAGATTCATTTTTTTTTTAATTGTGTTAATAGTCTTTCTAACAGACAAAATAGAGTAATGCGGCATAGATTAATTTGAATGATCTCTGAAATAAGGATACAATTTCTTTATTCTGATCACGCAAACAAACATAGAACACAGACAAACATTACTGTTTACATCCACATAACTGTGTCTCAACAGCAGTGAAAACACGACTAGCCCACCGCAACGATCACTCAGCAATAGGTCGTTTCCCAACACTAAAAGCGAGTGGTTGACCTCTCCGCAGCCAGTGGACACGCTGATGAGAAGAGATCGACAGTGAATTAAAAAAAAGCGGAATAGAGAAATTCGCTGGGTAGGGCTACCACGAAAGAGCGATGCCGCCGATAGAATTCATGAGAAAAGAGAAGAGCAAAGGTCCACCAAGCAAGAGCAAAACCACAAGCTCACTTCCACTAATGTAGGCCACAGATAGTGTCTCGATTCTAAGAAAGGGGCAGGCCCAGCTTACAAAAGAGAGAGCTTAGACCTGCCCTTGAGGTCTGGCGGTCATCGATAAGGTTTATCCTCAAAAAGCAGGGCTGCTGTGACATCACAATGAGCTGAATTAGAAGAATCGAATTTGAAGATTCCCAAGAACTTTACACACCCTACGTGAGTTTAGGAGCTTCATTCACATATTTCAGCAGCAGGAAATGTGTCATATGTAAACAGTATGGACGCTATGAAGAGAAACGCAAACTGCCAACATGAAAAGACAGCTCAGTATAAACAACACCAAAAACCTATACCAAACTGCTGGGGTTGAAAATATAAGACCACATTCAAAATCTGGGATAATGTTTAAGGATTTTAAAAAATGAAGAAAAAATTCTCAAGATTATGAACTTCTGCATTTCTGTGGGTAAACGTAAGCAAATCCCAATCATGCTGGAGAACGTGATTATCAGGTTTTGTTCATGTCATCTCAAGTGCTGCTGTCATGAAAGCAAATTCTAAAGCAAAATATAAATTTTTCAATTCTCACTCAAATTGTGTTTAAAATGTGTAACCTAGATATTTGTAATCCAAATTTATAATCTAAATATATGATTTTTTTTTAAAAAGGAAAAGGAAAAAAAGCTCAAATGTTTGGATTGGCCGAATACCTCAAGCGTGTGACAGAAATGTTACGCCCCTTACCATACTGTGATGCCGAGTACCGGAGCGACGAGACAAAAACATTAAAACCCATTATAAACGAGGCATTTGTTGCATCCAGTGGGGACATAATTACGGATTATAATGATTTATACTCTCGTTTGAATCATCAGTGGCAAATTCTTTAAATATGAAAACGTACTTACAG
>NW_015632978.1:677025-690890 GCF_001515625.1 Sinocyclocheilus rhinocerous
ATATAAAATAATGGTTTCTATTTTAATATCCTTTAAAATATAATTTATTTCTGTGATGCAAAGCTGAATTTCCATCAGCCATTACTCCAGTATAAAGTGTCTCATGATCTTCAGAAATCATTCTAATATGCTGATTTATTATCAGAATTATCAACAGTTGTGCTGCACAATATTTTTTTGGAAACTGCGATACTTTTTTTTAGGATTCTTTGATGAATAAAGAGTTAAAAAGAACAGCATTTATTCAAAATATAAATCTTTTCTAACAATATAAATATTTGCTATCACTTCTTAACAATTTAACACATCCTTGCTGCTTAAAAGTTTTAATTTCTTTCAAAAAAAGAAATAATAAATATTTACTGACCCCAAACTTTTGAACTGTAGTGTATATTGTTAGAAAAAAAAAAAAAATTTAAATAAATGCTCTTCTTTTTAACTTTTTATACATAAAAGAATCCTGAAAAAAGTATCACAGGTTCCAAAAATATATTAAGCAGCACAACAGTTTCCAGCACTGATAAAAAAATCAGCATATTAGAATAATTTCTGAAGGATCATGAGACACTGAAGACTGGAGTAATGATGCTGAAAATTCAGCTTTGCATCACAGGAATAAATCAGATTTTAATGTATATTAAAATAGAAAAAAAAACTTTATTTTACATCATAATAATATTTCACAATATTACATTTTTTCCTGTATTTTTGATCAAATAAATGCAGCCTTGATGAGCATAAGAAACTCTTGTAAAAAACATTAAAAATTGTTCTGATCCCAAACTTTTGACCGGTAGTGTATATATTTATCTCTCTCTCTCTATACATATATATTTTAAGTTGTATGATTTTTTTGTAAGAAACAGACTGATAATTTAATTCATCATTCATGTAAAATCAACCCTATAGGGTTATACCATATATATAAATATATATATATATATATATATGCACTATAGTGTCATGTCTAATTTATAAAAGAGTCATTCTTTTCAGTCAGATCTTTTAATTGAATGACTTGATCCAGTTCACAAATCAGATTGACTCAATGATCTATTCAAAATGGTTAAAAGCGGCAATGATCATCAGTAAATAATGGCTTAAATTTAAGTCTACTCCTGACACAAAGCTTTAGAAGACTTTAGAAGAACTGGAATATATTGTACACATCAAAAGAAAAGCTTATATAAGACTTGAGTACTTTTTTGCCATTTTAAAGCCTGAAAGCCCAGCACTCATTCATATTCATCATTATATAGAAAAGCATGGCCAGAATGCTCATCAAAATCCACCTTATATGTTACAGAAGTCACACAGATTTAACATGAACTCAAGTAAATATGACAGAATTGTAATTTTTGGGTGACCTATTCATGTAGCTATTTCACAATTGCTTCATGATGCAAACAGGTATGACTTGACTTAGATATTTTTACTATAGTTACTTCATTAACCCATTTAATCCCACTGGTCACAATAGTGACCGTAAAAAAGGTTTCCATTTGTTAAGCTCTAAAATCCTTACTGACTGATGTTTTAGTGCACTTCCTGTAAATATGGAAAAAATAAAGGGTCTCAATCAAATATGTGCAGTTTCACGTGATTAGTGCAAATTGTCACATGACCAGAGCAGTTTATTTCCTGTTCGGCACATTGAGAAGATGATGGCAGCATCAAAGCTCCAAAATGAAAGGCTAGTAAAGTATGTTAACAAAGATATGACAAAGATTTTTTGTACACATTTTCTTTAAGGTGTCTAGTATTAATATATGAATTCACATATATTCAGTTTTGTTGAGTGTGGTCACAGAATGAGTAAACATCTTGATGGTCACAATAGTGACCGGTGGGATAACAGTGAACTTAGGTATACAATATAAATCCAATTGCAGTTGTTAGTGAAAATTACACTAAAATGTTGCAATGACAAAATATTGCACTAAATTAAAAGTTCAAATGTTACAAAAAATGTACAATATTGATGTTGAAATACTGGTAGCACTAATACAAAAATTTGATGATATATTTGACAAAAAGTAACAATATTGAAAAACGTTGATGGTTGTATTTTTTTGTCTTTTATCGCAGTATACCTATCAATGTTGTATAAGGGTTTTTTATGCATAATAGTGACCCTTGAATGTGATCATGAATGTGGCTAAGATATATAACAATTTTTATGACTACAGAAATATGTTAATTCAGTACACACATTATCCCACCGGTCACAATTGAGACCAACCATAAAACACAATTTTTCACACACTTTTCCAAAAAATTCAAAAAATTATTATTTGATAATTATTGATTATTTCAAAGGGTTACTAATGACACATCATTTGGATATTTTCATGTCTGGGAAAAATTTGGGATTAAAAGGATAAACCTTGATGCCCTGTGTCCAAATATGACTGTGTGGAACATGAGTTGCAGAGTTCATCCAGAAAGAGCTGAGGTCACCGCTCTGACCTGCACTCTCGTATGCTCCTTGACTTCAAATGCTCACAAGATCATCTGACAAGCCACGTCCACCTCGACAGCCGATCAGTAAACATGCTCTTCAAACAAATTAATCGATGCAGTACTCTAAAAACAGGCACCAGTTACAGCAGGCCCAAAGGTAACTCCACTCAACGGCCTTATTGACCGTGTGTTCTGTTCACTTATCTGTGGAGCCAATACACTATGAATTTGAGATTATGATCGTATAGATCAATGCATATTGATTCTCAAGCGCATTGGGGGATCAGATCAAAAATTTATTTTTAAAGTACACCCTGTGCTTTCCATAGCTAAGGAAGTACAGTTAGATATCGAATAATGGCTTATGTACGTACTGAACTGAGTTACATTAGAGCCAGCCGGTGATCATGAGGGTGTTGAGTAACACAGAGCTTACTATTGCTCCAGATAGTTCCACACAGACGGTCAAATACACTCATTCATGCTCACGAGACTGTATTGCAACCAGGCATGCTGTCTACTGGAACACTCCATGCAGGTCATAGAGGACCACTGAAAACCAAGCGTAAACTCCAGACTTATGTGTCTATACGATTTCATCAACAGCTTGGTTTTGTAAGAAATGACGCCAAGAGATGGTGATGACAATGTTTTCTGTACATTGGCAAGAGAAGATGCAGCTCTTGGTGGTGTCTAGGTGAAAGTTGGAGAGACTTGTTGAGCATCTGCCTTCCAGATGTGCAAAAGTTCACGAGAAAACTAAGTAAAAGGGTGCAGACGGTCTTATCACAACCACCGTCTGCAAGTCAAGTGATTGAAACCATTTTACAACTGAGTTTCAAAACGGTTTTCGGTTAAACGGACATTATAAACAACATTTGCGATAGATCAATCAAAATATGCTCCTTGACTTTTGCTCTACAGCTCATTGTCAGATTTGCTGGTTTATGCTGGATCAAACTAGTCAACATCCTCAAGTTCTAGACCATTTCCCGTCTCATAGAAACCAAGCACTATAAAAAGACGTTACGTGAGCGGTGCTTATGTTGAAACCTGTACTTTCCTGTCCTAGAAGGGGTCGATCAATGTTATGACAAGGAATCTACTAGCAACCCTTGATTCCAGCATGGCTTCAAACTTTGCTCCATGTTTGCCACAAAGCCACAGTACATGATGTCCGGGAGTCGAATACTATGCTGGACCAGATAGTTGAAAGCTGACCTATGCTTTTCACATTTCATGTTCACAAATATCCAGTGCGTTGACCTTCTTGTGACTGATTTGAAGATTTACTGTATGTAAGCTTAAAATTCATTACTTCCAAGTTTTATAAGAAAATGTCCATATCATGTACATTCAGTAGTGGAGTTTAAAGGGGTCATATGATGTTGCTAAAAAGAACATTATTTTGTGTATTTGGTGTAATGAAATGTGTTTATGCGGTTTAAGGTTAAAAAAACACATTATTTTCCACATACTGTACATTATTGTTTCTCCTCTATGCCCCGCCTTCCTGAAACGCGTCGATTTTTACAAAGCTCAGCACGAAGTTGATGTATTTCCTCAGCGACCAGCACAGATCAACTAATATCAGCGGATATCGTCCTCTTTTGGAAGGCCAAACAAAGTAGTTTCGCTTTCACAACGAAACACACAGCGCCTTCACGACATGGCAGCGGCGGCAACAACAATATTACAGCGAGAATAAAAGTTACGCCTTCTTTCTTTGCGTGAACATTTGGGCGGCGTTATGCAAATCTTCCCACATCGTGACGTAGACATGTGGGGGCGTGTTAGAACGAGCCGTTTTAGGTAGGCGTGGTTGACTCTTAACTTTTATAAAGAATATCTCTTTGGATTTGAGACTTTAGTCTTTGCAACTTTACAGATCTTCTTTATGCACCAAGAGCTTGTAACACTCCAAAAAGAAAGGAAAAATTTAAATTGCATCATATGACCCCTTTAAGATAATAATTCACCTATAAATGAAAATTCTATCACCATTAACTCAACCTAACATCGTTTCAAACCTGCATGACTATAGGTGTGCACCAATTCACATACTTGGGCATTATTCTTTGCCATTTTGTAGTATAAATAGTATGGTCAAATTAAAAGTGCACTTCAAATATCCGGATGATGTGCTTAATTAACAAAAAAAAATGAAGTGTGGAATTTTTGACATTTCATAAACTCAACTGTAGCAGTTTTCCTGACATAAAAAAGAGGAAAGACTATCAGACTCTGATGCTGGAGGACATAACACCCTTATAAAATTCAAGTAGATGGTTGGGTACACAATGCATCACATAAGTGCACAGTGTACAGTACGTTATTTGGGACACCACTTTAGTGTGTTTCCTATGCATACAATGAAAGTCATTTTGGGGTGAACGATCCTTTACACAAGGCCAAGGTGGGTAGACGCCACCAATGATTCTGGGAGAAAGGAATTTCAGTCACACCTTCTCGTTTCCCGCTCCGTCAAATCATGTTATGGCATTTGTGGCATCTGCTCTACAATCACAACAAGATGACAAACTGCAAAATGAGAGGAATGCAGCCGAGCTGTCTGTCAGAGGTTCATGGCAGGGTACAGACAGCTTTGTTTACCACAGAAGCAGGTATCTGGAAGAGATCCCGCAGGGCATTCAAGGGAAAATAAACAGGGCTTACATTGGAATGCGCTTTGCATATGATGGGGATTTTCATATACAGATTCAGCCATGTGAGGCAGAGGTTAGTATTGCTTCAGGTGAGGCTGTTCAATAAACAATTGCATTTATTAGTGGTGTTTGCAAAGGCAAACATCGCTTTTACTATTGCTGATATTTATGATTAGCGATTTGAAAAAATAAACAAACTGACTGAGCACCTGAACCGTATCTAGAGATCACCAACCACCTCCAACAGTTCTATTTTAGTATTTATATACTGTTGATATAGTATTTATTCATATTTTGAATAGGCTTTTATTTTATATATTATTGGTTTTCATTTAAATTTTAGTATTTTTGATATGTGGTTTTGTCATTTTCACTAGGTTCTGTTTTTTTTAAATATTTCTATTTAATGTATTTTTATTGCAGTAGTTAGCAGTAGGTAGTTTTATTAATTTTAGTTTACTTAAAATAACTGAAATATGAACTGAAATAACAAGGTTTTTTTTTTTTTTCATCTAATATTTATATTTCATTTCAGCTTCATTTTATTTACCAAAAACTATTTTTAATAGTTTTAGTTAACAATAACAACACTGCTAGTTTTAGTAAATGATAACAACATCCTAGTAACCATCAAGCGGTCACGTTTATGGTCTGTTTTTGTTTTGTTTTCCCTCTGTTCCTGCCTCCTGTTTCTGTATGCCCTTATTTGGTTTCCTTCCAGTTCCTGTCCTAATTATGTTTATCTATCTCTGCGGTGTTCTATTAATTATCCTTGATTACTCCTCACCTGTTTCTGTTTTCCCTGATTGCATTTCATGTGTTTATAAGCCCTGTGTTTCTAAGTTTGCCTGGTCCGGTATTGAACGTCGATGTTGTGTTTCCTGTGTGTCTCTGCCTGCCTTGTTTTACCCCGTCTTGAATGATTAAAGACATTTACTTTGAGTTTATCCCACGTCTCCTCGTTCTTCGTTTCACCACAGAAGGCAACTGTGACAGAATACCGAACCAATACAGTAAGTGGCGCCCCTTCTCCTCGTTTTGTTTTTTCGGTTTTGAAAGTCTTTTGTTTTCTTGTTTTTTTCTTCCCACGGCATGGAAGTCGCCACTCGTTTTTCTGCCTTAGCGTACTGAGATCTCCCTTTCATGGAGTAAGCGTGGGAATTCTGCGGGATCCTCGCGAGTACTGCGAGTCCGCCGGCCGCTCATCAGTCAAGTCTGCCAGCCGATCCTCAGTCAAGCCCGCCGGCCGCAGCTCACTCAAGCCCGCCGGCCGTTCATCACTCAATCCTGCCGGCCGCGGCTCACGCAAGCCCGCCAGCCGTTCCTCAGTCAAGCCCGCCGGCAGCGGCTCTCTCCAGCCCGCCGGTCGCGCCGAAGTCAAGCCCACCGGCCGCTCCGATGTAAAGCCTGCCGGCCGTTCAGCACTCAAGTTCGCCGGCCTCTCCGCTGTCAAGACCGCCAGTCATCTCCCTCTCCTCAGCCCAAAAGAGGAGATTGCGGAGGAAGGGACTGTGGGCTCCAGCCCCAGAGCTCGCTCCAGTGTGGGCTCCTGTTCCTGAGTTTAGCCCAGTGAGGGCTCCAGTTCCTGAGTTAAGCCCACGGAGAGCTCCCTGCTCCGCCATGGCCTTCCGAGCTGCCTGCACTGCCCTGGTGGAATTGTTACGGTGCGGGACGCGCCTTTCGGGAGAGGGGCGTAATGTCACGTTTATGGTCTGTTTTTGTTTTGTTTTCCCTCTGTTCCTGCCTCCTGTTTCTGTATGCCCTTATTTGGTTTCCTTCCAGTTCCTGTCCTGATTATGTTTATTTATCTCTGCGGTATTCTATTAATTATCCTTGATTACTCCTCACCTGTTTCTGTTCTCCCTGATTTCGGACAAGCATATTCACATCGGACAGCTGAGCTATTGACGGTCAAAGTTGGGAAACTACATTGGTTAAACTGTTTTGAAGAGCCTAATTAGTGTTTGTTTAGCTGGCTGGGTCAGGTCACCCCACTCCTGAGAGTAAACAGCCAGTGTGTGTGTTGGTAATGGTGTCAACTGCTTCCCCGTTCACTAAAGACCAGGTCGAGCTCTGGAAAGAGGGGCGGTGCTCTGGATAACCAGCAGAGCAGCACTGGAAAGGAGAGCGAATGCTGGGAGCTAGGGCAGGGATCTAACACATGACACCGTTTCCCACGTATCATAAAGGAGAAGCGCATTCCCAACACGAAACCCTGCACAACAATTACTGCAGCACAGAATACCTGCAAAGTTTTCGCCAGGATGTGGTGATTCAGACTTAGTGATTCACAACAAAACTGTTTTTAAAATTAAGCCGTGGCTCTAAAAAAAACACACTAAAGCGGGACATTACAACAGTTGTTGAACATTGTAGATTGGTGGATTCAACTCGTTTCAGCCAATCAAACAGCTAATGTGTGAAACCACGAAACCTTTTGAAAGTTTTTCTTTGTAATAGCAAAACTGAAACCGCAGGGGCAGAATTCTCACTATCAAACAGAAGACACAGGTGTCTGTGTAAGCATGTGTCCATATTATATTAGTGCTCATTTTCTGTAAAAATGAAACATACTCCACCATGATGCGGTGAAACGTTATGGGTCTGATCAGAAACTCTGATCAGCGGACACTCATTATTTCCACTTATTCTCCTTAATTCACGACAATTGGGTTGATATTTACCTGTTGAATGTTTGGACATAATCTGTTTCTCGTGATCTTAAATAGTCTAAAGCCTTCTGCTTGAATGTAGTTTTGTAGACGAATATAAATTATATGCACATGTGCATTTCTTTTCTTCTGTTCTTCTATTGTAAGTCGCTTTGGATATAAATGCATAAATGTAAAACAAACTTTAGGCTTGATACTGAAAAAAGCGGTCCATAAATGTGCAGCACTGTATGCACAATCCTTCAATACTGTTTAAAAGCTTCCTAGGATGCAGCTCACAAAGTTTTTCAAGAATGTCCAGTGGATAAAATATAAGATGGATGGAATACAGTACTAATAAAGAATAAGAAGGTTTGTCCAAACATTCAACTGGCTTTCAACTACAACACCACCACAAATTACCATTGAATAGTCCTCAGGATATAAACCTCTGTGAGATAAAATACCTTGGAAAATCATTTGCAAACCAATTTGCAAACATAGCATAAGCATTTGCACGCTAGCGCTATGAGCCTCCTTACTGCAAACTATGAACTATGAATGTCAGGTTTGGCTGTGCTGAACAAAGGAAACTGAATTATTACAAAATCCAGAGTCATACAGGGTTGAAGGTGACATGCAGAAATCATGTTATTCTTCAAAATGCTATTCTCTTATTAGTGAAGCTTTCTACATCGAGCAGATTACCACTAAACTATGAGTTGCAAAAAACTGTTTCAACATTCAAAAGTCTGGGGTCATTACGTTTTTTTTTTTATGCATTAAATCTATAAAAGTGACAAAGACATTTATAATGTTATAAAAGATTTCTATTTCAAATAAATGCAGTTCTTTGAAATTTCTATTCATCAAAGAATCCTAAAAAAAGGATGTTTCATGATTTCCACCAAAATATGAAGCAGCACAAACGTTTTCAACATGAATAATAATGATAAATGTTTCTTGAGCAGCAAATCAGCATATTACAATGATTTCTGAAGGATCATGTGACACTGAAGAGTGGAGGAATGATGCTGAAAATTCAGCTTTGCATCAGAGGAATAAATTTCATTTTAAAATATACTGAAAGATAAAACAGCTGTTTTAAATTGTAATCATATTTAATAATATTACTGTTTTTACTGTATTTTGATCAGATAAATGCAGTCTTGGTAAGCACTTATAAGTGTTGGTAAGACTTCTTTCGAACCATTTTTAAAAATCACCAAGTCCAAACTGTTGAGCAGTAAATAATGTCAGGTTGTTTAGACATGGGATAACAGGATTATAATAGAGATAATCATGGGAAATAAACATTGCTCTCCTGACCTACCTTTTCATAATGTGAGAACCAAAACAGCAACAAAACAAAGAGGTTGACCAGGAAAATAAGGGCAAAATCTGATAGCAGTGATCTGTTTTGTTGCTGCTTTGTTGGCAGGACTGATTATGTGATGAGAACAATCTTAAATTCATATTAATAAGTAAATAAGTATAATAAGTAAATAGACAAATCATGGAAAATAGGATTTTTTTTTTTTTAATAAAAGCGTTCAATCTGAGTTAAGGCTGCTCTGTGTCGATTCCAAATTCAGTGCGATAAACATAATTCTGAAAGCAGAACTAAAACATATGAAGTCTCACTTCAGCCCCCATTATAAGGAGCAGTTTTGATACTGCTTTGGTTCTCTGTAAATGAAACAGCATTAGTGCAGCCTTAAAAGGATAGATCACTCAAAAAATAGACATGTAAAGCTACATTTCAGAAGCAAGAACCTTTGACTAATGTCATAATTCAACATGGTCTCCACAATAATCTAATACACATTCATATCTATTACGTCAAATCAACAGCCTCCTGTATGAAACTGTCCTGCCCTGGGTTATCATGATCCCACTGACTGTGAGAACCTTATTACCATCGGGCCAGTTATATAACGTGTATTGTTTGACTCGAGTGATTGTTTGGAGATGGATAGTTTCACACCTGCGGTGCAAGAACTGTGGCACAGTGTCCCTGATGGGAACGCTTCATGTAGGTCAACACATCACATGCCCGTCTATCAAATCCTGTGTAAAACGCACACAAGGACCTCTGTATATTAATGAAAACAGGAAAAAGATTAATGAACTGAATGTGTGTGTGCAAGAGAGAGAGAGGATAAGGAGACAGATTAGAAGAGCAAGAGAAGGAAACAGAGACATGAAAGAGAGAATGAAAAAGGAAACAGGGTAAGATGCCACTCAATGGTGGTTTCAGAGACAGTGGATACATATTTTAAGAGAAAAATCCTAGTAAATATGTATATATTTTGATGTATGGCATCCATCCAAAGTAACCAGGTGCATTATCAGTTTAAGAAAGTAAACTACAAAGAAATACATTAATAATACCATTAATAATACCTAAATAAAAATGAAGGGTACTTGTTGCTGTACCACTTTGATCAGTCATGTTGAATTTATGTTGAAAGGGTCAAAAAGGGTCAAAGGTGAACGCCACAGTGGCTTGGGTGTAACATCACACCCTGAATGGTTAAAATGGCATTTAAATATCTGTGCACTGTAGTGGACACCACTTCAGAAAGTTGAATTGTATTCAGGAAACAAAAACAAAAGTCAGAATTTGGGGGTTTAAAGCTGAATTACACAAGCTGAAACTGAAGTGTAATAGAACACTGCTTTCATAATATGGTGTCACACAGTAGAGTGCCGAATACTTCAGATATGTTGATAAGTAGCGCCACCTAGAGGGAAGTTCTGGTAGCTGCTCAGAAACTCAACAGGCACATGTACATTACTGTTATATAGATGAAAGTGAAAGTGACGTGACATGTGGCCAAATATGGTGACCCATACTCGGAATTAGTGCTCTGCATTTATCCCATCCAAAGTGCACACACACAGCAGTGAACACACACACACCGTGAACACACACCCGGAGCAGTGGCCAGCCATTTTTTTGCTGCAGCGCCCGGGGAGCAGTTGGGGGTTCAAGGGCACCTCAGTCGCAGTATTGAAGGTGGAAGAGAGCGCTGTACATTCACTCCCCCCACCTACAATCCCTGCCGGTACGAGACTCGAACCCGCAACCTTTGGGTTACGAGTCCGACTCTCTAACCATTAGGCCACCATTAGGCCACGACTTCCCCCAGATAGATAGGCCTAAGGTTGACCATTACTATTAGTTTCAATAACAAACCAAGAATATATTCTGAATGCAAGTTGGCAGTGGACTCAAGCAGAATAAGATCATAAACATGCATTAAGAAATTAAAAATAGTCCATGTTCATTTCATGTTGAGCTTAATGCATCATGTGCAGTGAACTATTACTATATTTTTTTTAAATAGCATGTAAAATAGCACATTATGCAATCATACAATCACTTTAAGCAATAGTTTTCTACATTGTTGTCCCTGTATCACTAAATGTATCCAACAAGTGGCATCTAGCCAGTGAATTGGGAATAAAAAAAAAATGGTTATTTTACATTTTTAATGCAATTTTGTGAACAAATGTCTAAGTAATGAGTAAAAAATTGTAAAATAAATTCAAATAGAAATAATAATTTTAAAATTGTATTTAACAATATTACTGTTTTACTGTATTTTTAATCAAATGAATGCAGATTTAGTGAGCATAAGAGACTTCTTTCAAAAATATTTAAAAAACCTTACCGATCCCGAAATTTTTAACAGAAGATAACATCAAATCAAAACAGATTATATTATCATTAAATTTGTCACAATGGAAATTGGAGGTCAAGTTAAGCACATTGCATTGTGAGATACAGTATTGTTGCGACTGCATATTTTACCAAAAGTAGTAGGTCTTCTGTGCATATAGATAGCATTATGCCAAACTGAAAATGACAATCACCCAAGTTCTAGATGATGGTCAAGAGATGAATTAGATAACATCTACTAAATCTTTTGACTTCAAGTGAACATCAGGTGGTTAATAATGTACCCACCAACAGCTCTGAAGAGGCAGGCACCATCTTCCTTCATTTTTTTGATGACAAATCCTTTCTTTTCCTGGAGTGCTTTTTCAAACCAGTGTTCCTGCTGAAACAGAGGCAGAATTTCAGAAAAGACACAGTGGGAGTTCATTATAATGTGCTCGATAAACAGACAGACTTCTAATGAGAAAGTTATTGTTGGTAACATTTATTTTGCGCATCTAAAGTTGTCAAGAGCATCACAAAGAAGCTCAAATTTTTATGCACCCGCAGCATCAAAACTCCTATAGACAAACAAGGTCATGTTTATTTACCAAACTTGGTGGATCATGAATTGGACTACATGAATTGCAGATGATACCAATAATGTCTATTTTCTTCAATCATTATACATGATTTATAAACAATGATCATTGTGTGAGCAAAGATAGGTCCGAATAAGAGAAGGGGTTGCGTTTCTCAAAAGATCGTAGAAATAATCACACCAATGGTCTCTACGATCTAGCCTTATGATGCTTTTGGGAAATGTAACCCAGTTACGTCTGTGCTCCTGAAACCCAGATAACAATTAGCATTTGAACCACTGGTTCCCTCTGGAAATTCTAATGGGTTTTTGGAATAGCGTCTTAGATTTCTGAGTAAAATAAGGTCTGTGGTTTGCAACTTTTTAGCAGCTTAAAATTTAAAACAAACAACAGGTTCAAAATAATAATTTGAAGCATGATTGCTAATAATTTGTATTGTATAACAAAACTCTTCAAGTAATATTGACCACAAATATTATTCTATTCAAAAATGAAAACCCATTCTAAATATTACATTGGGAATCTAAGATGAATTATCCATACAAATTGATGTTATGAATAGTAAACAGCTCTATATAAAGGCCTAATATCTCATTATCTGTCTCTCTCTCCGTCTAACAGGAAATGTTTTATTGAAATTGCAAGAACGATGTAATAGTCTTAGAAATAACTGATAAAAATGTTAGAAAACCCAAGTCATGTTTCAGGCAGTATATCATTTCACAGTCAAAGGGTTTATAAATTTATATGAGTATATTTTAAGATTTCTTGAATTTCAAGATTAATCTGAAGTATAAACCTAACAATGTTTGAGCCACAATAGTTAAAGCATTACAGTCAACATGAACAATTTGCAACCCATTGTACTTTCAATATTATTATTTTAACGAATCTAAGGTATTTATATATCTAAGACATTTTCTCATTCATGTTTTAATTTATACAGTTCTGCTGTGCAACATCTTATGTGACAAAAAATTAAAATGCTATGTTTTTTAATTAATTGTTATATTTTCATTTGATTACATCTTAGAATATTAATTAAACTGTTAAAGTTTTATTCTTTCATTTCATTAGACACAGAATAAAATGGACAAACAAAATAAATAAAAATGGAAAACAAGGATTGTAGGGAAAAATAGGTAAATAAAAATAAGTAAATAAAATGAGTGGAGTTTAATTGTTATGCTTTTATTCCTTCTCAAGGTCTAACTAGCATGTGGAAAGCATTTCCTTCCCCATTAAAGATAAATGAATATCGTGATAAACATATACCATATGCAGTGTTTCCCCTAGGTTTACGGCTTTACATTTTATTTACATTTTAATAAATTTAAATGTAATTTTAATGGTTAAATTACATTTTATTAATCAAAAAGCATGTCTAATTCATTAAAATCATGAAACTTAAACAATTTAACATCAATTTATTAAAAGTTTAACAAATATTACATGTTTAGGGCCCTATGAAATGTTTTATTTTTCCAACCTTATGTTTTATTGTAACCAAATTCTGTTTATATTTATATATAAATCGTTTTGCGGCTTAATATTTACAAATACTAGTGGGAGTGGGCTCACTTGTGTGTGTGTGTGTGTGTGTGTGTGCGCATCGGGTGGAACTCCGCTGTGCGTGATGCAGAGAGCGCGACCATAACTTAAGAGACCGAAATGACATGCAGTCATGTAAATAAGATAAATAACATAAGGCTATTTAGTTTGCTTAATGAAAGAACAAGGTATAGACGTTCTATAAGAGAAAGGTAACTTTAAATTACTTCTGTTGTGATCTGGCGCTATAGAGAAAATATAATTA
>NW_015632978.1:691036-707311 GCF_001515625.1 Sinocyclocheilus rhinocerous
GGGGGGGCGGGCCGCCCCCCTAATATAATGGCAGGGGAAACACTGCATATGACATGCAAAAAATATCGATATAATATTTTATGCCATATCACCCAGCCCTAGTCACTATATGATGAGAAATTAAATATGCACAGTTTTGATTATGACTCTCTCTTTTCTCCACCTGTAGCTGGTGTGTGGTGAGTGCACTGGCGCCGTTGTACTGTGGCTGCCGTCGCATCATCCAGGTGGATGCTGCACACTGGTGATGGTTGAGGAGAGACCCCCCCCCCACATGATTGTAAAGCGCTTTGGGTGTACAACAATACACAATAAAGCTCTATATAAATGCATCATTCATTCATTCATTTCATTTGACTTTAAAGAATGACCCTCTCTTCTAAACAAAAATGCGTTTACTCAGCCAAACTTCTTGTATCATTTTAAAAACACTTGTTTCCTGCCCAGACAAACCTCTGCATCCGTAATACCATGCATGCTGAGTGCAGTCTAATCATGTATTGCATCTTATACGGAGACACAAAGCAATTAATGCAGGGCACAGCATATAAAACTGCCTTAAGTCTTCTATAATTTATCATGCCATCTGATGTCACTGACATTATGCATCTTCACTTATACGATCAATATCAATATCAATACATTTCTCTCTCTCTCTCTCTCTCTATATATATATTGTATCTGATTATGTCTATCCATCCACATTTAATGTATCTATCCACCATTTCATTATCTACCTATCTATCTATCTGTCTGTCTATCTATCATTCTGTAACTATTCTGTAATCTATCTATCTATCTTTCTGCCTATCTATCTATCTATCTATCTATCTATCTATCTGCCTACCTATTTATTTGACAGTCTATCTACCAAGCTGTCAGTCAGTCTGTCCATCCATCAAACTATCTATTGTTCTGTTTTTCTTTCTTTCTATCAATTTATACTAGTGTCTAAACAGTGTCAGAAGCAGAACACGTGTAATATTTTTAAATCAAAATCAACATGCTGTATATGGTTGTGAGGTGACATCATCCATCCACATACCTGTTCAACAGTCGCTGGGTCCTCTGACTGTAGTCTGGAAGCATTTTCATACTCATCCTCACTGTTATACCCGGCTCCTTCCTCCTGCTCGGGACTGGGACCCCCTCCTCCTCCGCCGCCGACTCCTCCACCGCCCGTCGCCCCGGGTCCGCTCCCTCCACCGGCCACCCCACCGGAGCAGGTCGCCTGTCTCCTCCTCTTACTGAGCCCAGGCCCCGAGCAGCACCCTCCCATCCCACCTCCACAGCCCACCCCTCCTGACAGCTCAGCCCGACCCCCGGAAACGCACGCCATCCCCGTCGCATCCCCCGGGCCAACCGAAGACCCGGCGCCCACCGGCGGAGGAGAGGCCTGCTGCGGCCGGGAGCTGGATTCAGTGCGCCTGTCGTCTCTGGACGGCGGCGGAGCGGCTTGATATGACCAGGGAGGCGGGGAAGCGCGGGGCCTCGCACCCGGCCGG
This sequence comes from Sinocyclocheilus rhinocerous, assembly GCF_001515625.1. Classification (NCBI taxonomy): domain Eukaryota; kingdom Metazoa; phylum Chordata; class Actinopteri; order Cypriniformes; family Cyprinidae; genus Sinocyclocheilus; species Sinocyclocheilus rhinocerous. Next base: position 692,542 of record NW_015632978.1, read on the forward strand.
ACCCCGTGGGAGTGCTGGTGCGGATCGGATCCAGTCCTGCGGTCGGTGTCATCGGGGTGATCAGACACACCGACCGATGAGCTCGGCTTCTTCTTCGGCAGGATCGTCATGACCGTTCAGGGACGGAGGGCGTCCGCGTCATGACCGTTCAGGGACGGAGGGTGTCCGTTTTAACGACTTTTTTTTTTAACGCGTTTGAACATTTAAACTTGGGCGTCTTTTAAGTAGTAATACTGGCTCATGTCACCCCGGAGCGAATTTAATTCAATATGAGGCGGTTTTGAGGGTAAAAACGGCGGATAACAGAACAAAAACAAACCGTCTTCCGTCCCTCGGTCCTGCTGTTGCCACACAACGTCAACATACAGCTGACGACACCGTCACGTCATTTCCGTCTCGCTGCTTGTTCCGCCTCTGCTTCAGAAGCTGTCAGTTGAATTGTTCATTCATTCATTCGTGTGTCTTGTTTGCTGGTCAGCACTTTATGGTCCAGTAACTAGAGTCCACCTCTGGTATTTATTGCCTCTAATCTGTTTCTTATGAGTGTTTATTAAACCCGAATAAAATGGTGAGAGTGGAATTCAAATCACTGCATCACTCGCTACCATGTGGAGCCATTTCTGATCCATTACCATGTGCTAATCTTGGTAAACCCCATGTTTCACACTGTATAAGCAAAAGTGTGTTTATGAATTTATAGCTTTACACTGACAAAAAAAAAAGATTCAATTTTCTTTTATTTACAACTTATTTTTATTTATTTATTTAGGCCTGTTTATTATTTTTGCTGTGTATATTTTAACCTTCATAATGCATTGGGGTCCATTTTGACAGATAAGAGACGTAACAGTTTAAGTGACATAAAATGTTTTAAAATACATAGTTTTTAGTAAGGGAACAAAATTTTGCAAATGCGTTAAGATGCTTAAAATACACATTCATTCATTCATTTATTACAATTTAAGAATTTTTTGTACATGTTTCACGTTGGGGTCATTTTGGACCCAGGTATGAAGTACTATTACTTGTCAAAAACACTTTTTGTAAAATTATTTATGAAGCTATATTAGTGTCACAATACTTTTATAAACTATATCTAGCCTTTTCCCCATCTCTCACCCACTTTTGAGACTGAAGTTTGTTGCCATTGCAGCATAAAAAATCTGAATATAAAAATAATATACAGATTTTGCATTATTTGCATTATGAGGGTTAAGATATTATTTCAAAGTATAACCCTATAATGAGGTTTAACCCATTAAGCTTAACGTCAACGTGAAACATTTGCAATCGATTTTACTTTTGTAATGAACATATTTCTGAACAAAATATCTATATAGTAAAAAAAAAAAAAAAAGTGATGTGCGCATTATGAGGGTTAAGATATTATTTCAAAGTATAACCCTATAATGAGGTTTAACCCATTAAGCTTAACGTCAACGTGAAACATTTGCAATCGATTTTACTTTTGTAATGAACATATTTCTGAACAAAATATCTATATAGTAAAAAAAAAAAAAAAGTGATGTGCATGTACTGTCTTTCTTTTAAATAAATGCTGGCTCCTTTCATATTTTGTGGTCTGCAATAATATTCCTATTTTAATTTTGGTCAGTGTGTTCAAATGTATGCCAGTGTTCACTTGTTATTGTAGCTTATAGTACAGTAGTAAAAACACTGAAACAGTTGTGTTTCATGTTAACTTTCTTGCCATTTTAAAATCAAACACTGCAGATGCACAAGCCATTGCACCTTACATTCTATGTTTGAAAATTAATAAAATGTTATTTTATACCTCAACCAGTTTTGTGTGGCTCTGTGTGTTTCAATTACTCAACAGCACTAAAAAGAATAAAATAGAATAGCGCTGACATTTTATATTTCAAAAACAGTAGCAAAAGACAATAAAAGCATAGCAAGTACTTATAAACCCTTGAAAGAATGCTTCCCAATAGAACAAAATGGTTTATTTCATACATTTCTGAATTTATATCTTGGTATATAACTTAACTATAGGTATATGTTATTATTTAGAAAAGTTTAAAACCCATTTTATGAATGGTTAATTATGTTGGGGTAACGTATCTCAGGTGGAACTGTGTAATGTGTTAATATTTCTATTGAACTTTACTAAAAATTCTACATATAGCATTATACATACATACATATATTGTACAGTGTGTCATATTTAGTGATCTAGTCCCTCAAGGGGAAACTTAAAAACAAAATCTAAAAGAGAACAAGCAAGAGAGCAAAGCACAGTTTTAGATATCTGCTATGAGTGTTTGTACAAAAAGAGTCCTCTTCAAGAGAAAACAACAAAGAGAAGCTGTATAGTTGTGGTGATACAGTGTTTATTTCTCTCAAATGTTTCTTCAGACAGTCATTTTTCCTGAACTACTGCGCACGGACGTCACAACACGTCTTAACAGTGTAAAACCATTATATTTGACTTAATTGAAATATAACAATAATATTCCTCTATTACAAAATACCCTGCTATTCACTGAGATACAAGTAAATCGTGTAAGACGTCATTAGTGTTCTCCACCACTAGAGGACAGAGCTGTAGTGATACATTTAATGCTTAATCTAAGGTTACATTTTCTCTGCTCTTCTGCCAGTAATAACACACAATGTGATTTACAGTCAGTGATGAAAGAACATCTTAAAAACATGTGACGTGAGTACGAACAACATTTCACATTAGAACTGACTGCTCACATGTCAATTCTAGACCTTGTCTGTATGAACTTGACTGCATTTTCTAACCCCTTAAATTAGAAACTAAAATAAAATCCATCATAAAATACCAACAACAAAAAAAAGAGGTGTTAAAATATATAATAGATAGTTTCCCTCACTGTCCTTCAGAGCTAAATATACCATGACATCTCATTGACTGATGACAGTGATGAGAGAACTATTGAATATGTGTCTCATCTTTGGTTCAAATAATACATAACAGAAGTGCACCCAGTAATCTTTTTCATTTGTTTTTATGTTGCACTGATGGTCTTATTGGACTTACAGTACACTGACATTTAGCAATGTGAATGCAGCATCATGCTAAAGTATTCAGATTGTGAGAAATGCACTAGTCACAGTCGTCAACAATAAATGAATCCTGTGAGCGACAGTATCAGAAAACAGGTACAGATTCACAATAAAGTAACTAGTAGTTTAACTGGTGATTACATCTGGTCATGTGATGTCCATTTGAAATTTTAAAAAAAAGCTTTTATTTAGCTACCAATATGACTGGAGTCTATTTAATGTTAATGTTTTTCAAAAATAATAATTGTTTCTTTAGGGTTGTAACGTTTTTAAAAATTACTGAGTGCAGCTGTAAAGGTAAACCCTTGAACACTAAATATATGATTTAATTTGGTTATATTCATCAATACCTGGATACATGTCATTTGCTGATAGGCCTACACAACAGAACAACAATACATGAGCATGTGTTTTGCATAACATTTGTATTAATCGATATGATGCAGGATTATGCACAAATCTCACAGGTTTAAACATGTCAAAACCTTAAAAATGAATTAAATATTGTTTTCATGGTCCTTTTGTATTTTAAGGATTAATTAATCTATGTGAGGAGAAAAACAACATTGATTCTTTTTTTTATTCTTATTCGATTCAATTCTCATTCTCTACACACACTTGTTACCTAATTTACCACACCAAGACTGAATTGTGTGAATATTGAGTTTGGCAACATGTTTAACTGAGAACTGAAGCAATCTCTCGGTAATCAAAACGGCAAGCGCATGATGAGGTGCAAAGCATAGAACGGCCCCATCATTGTTAGCAATGGTGAATGTCTGCAAGTAAATGTCAGGCGTTTGAACCACATGATCGTTATAGTCTAATGATTTCTTTTTCTATCAAATATGAAATACATTTTCAGTCAGTGCTAATAAACACAGCCATTTTCACACACTCCTCAATAAATAGTTATTTAACAATGCAAGAATAAATAAGCACAGCTGTGCAGTTGTGTTCCAGATATTAATTACATATGACAGCTAATTAGTTTGCAGTAACAGCAACTTCATAGCACCTGGCAGGTTTGGTTTAGGTTTTATATTCATTACAATGCAGGTGATAAAATGTGACGAGCTGAAGACAAATGAGAGCAACGAGCACGCGTACGTCACCTTCTCACTCCTGGGTATTTTTAGAAGTGAGACAACTAGGAAAAAAAACTCCCTGTTAGCACCAAAATATCATGCAAAAAATTCCATGCAAAAACTCCAGAATCGGATGTCATGTGTGACTGCATTTGATATGTGTGAGGCGATATAAATAGTGTCGATCTGTGTTAGTGTATTAGCTTGCTTAGTGCTGATATAGAATGAATCAATTATATGAATTATTAACACATTGGCATGCTTAACGTTGAATTAGTCTCAGAAAATACAATGCAATGCAAAAGCATAGAGTGTGTTTTGCTGCCCACGTCTGTTGGCTGTCTAACAAATCACAACTGCAACCAAGTGTGCTTGGCATTGAAGGGTACAGTCTAAAAATACATGTGTCTTTCACAATGACAAATCAATAATACATACCTGTCGTTTATGTACAAGACAGTACATATACTGTTTAAAATGTCTCTTCTATATACTTTCTGCTGTGCAGCTACCACATGTATGTTTTTGAAGTGTCTATCTGTGAGTTCTGAGGGTCAGCGGTGCCCTCTTTTTCTTTTTCCGTCTCATTCTCCCAGAGGTTAATAAGTGGTGGGTAGAGTTCGTTCAGAGGAATGGAAGTGGTGTGCTGCATGTATTTCTTGAGAGAGTGGTGACAAGATTTCTGCTTCATGCGGCGTCCCATGTAGAACACCAACAGAGCCATGATGCAGATGGCGAACATTGAGCCCATGACCGCCGCCAGGGCTACGTTGGTCGGTTGGGCAACCATCTCCACAGCAAAGCTGGCTTCTTTGGTGGTCACGTTGATGCAAGAGTGCTGGGTCTGCTCGGTACCAGCCATGGTCAGACAAACTTGGTACTCCGTGGAAGGCAGGAGGTGTGTGAGGTTATACTCTTGGACATCTACGGGGACCATCGCCGTGTAGCTGATCTGCGGGTTGTCGATTTTTACCGTAGCGCTGAGCCACTTGGGTTGTGACACCTCATGGTTGGAAGAGGCGGCGGATGGGTGCACCTTCCATTCGAGCACCACAGACTGGGCATGGACGATTTTTGCCAGGATTACCAAGGATCCCGTGGTGTTCAGCACCCCTTGATGACCTCCAATAGGGCGCACACCATGCCAGTTGCTCCTATCCACATACACAGAGATGCTCCGGGTGTCGGCTCCCTCTGCATTCCAAGCAACACACGTGTAGAGACCAGCATCCTCGGGTTCAACATGTGGGATCTCTAGAGCACCTTGTTCTTGCATCCGATGCTTCTTCGGTATTCCTCCTCCCTCATTCGAGGATGGTGAAACAGCTTCAGAAGTGACTTTGTCTCCGGTGGGTGTCACCCAGTAAAACTGAGGTGCTGGATCTGCCACGGCCCAGCAGTTGAGTGTTAGAAGCTGTCCTAAGGTGACGTTGAGCTGCGGAGGGAAGGCTTGCTGAGAAATTAGAGGCAGGCAGGTATTGCTTGCCCCATTCCAACTTGCAGATACCACTTCCTGAAGGGATTGGCCAACAAGATGTGGCGGGGAGGCACAAAGAGTTATTTGGGGCTCCAGAACTTTGAGGCTTGATTGGTTGCCCAGGACGGGCCACCAGTTGGCGAGACAATCGCACCTGAGTGGGTTGCCATGAAGACTGATTTCATCCAGACTGGGGAAAGCTGAAAAAATCTCATGGGGCAAAAGCATGAGGTCGTTACTGTGGATCAGTATGGTGCGCATGCCACTCATTTTCAGGAAAGCGGCTCGGTCTATGAAGAACAGGTGAGGGTTGTTGTAGAGCTCCAATTTGGCCATTTGTGGTAAGTTAGAGAACGCGCCCCTCTCAACCGCCACGAGCTCATCCATGTTGTTCAGACTGAGTTCCTCTAAGTGGGGAAAGTCTCGGAAGTCACCTTCCTGTATACGGACAATGGGATTCTTGTTAAGGTCGAGAAACTTGAGGCTCGGCAGAACGCTCAGGGCTTTCTTTGGCACGGCCGTGAGCTTGTTTTCGAAGAACGAGAGACTCTCGAGATTGTCCAATCCCTGGAAAGCACCCTCGGGTATTTCCCTGAGCCCCATTCCCGCGAGAACCAAGCTGTGCAATTTAGAGAGGGGGTGGAAGTTCATATCTTGCAGTCCGAGAATGGGATTTTCCCCTATCATTAGGATCTCAAGGTTGGGTAGGGACTCAAACCAATGGCTGTCTATCGCCACAAGCTTATTGGAGTTAAGGTGAAGCCTCAACAGGTTCCCCAAGCCTGAAAACGCATTAGGATCAATAGAAGATATCTGATTATGATTAATATAAAGCTCCTCTAAGTTGACTAGGTCCTTTAGACGCATATCAGGCAGCTCTTTAATTTGGTTTTCCTCAAGGTAAAGTGTGACCAGCTGGCTTAGGTTACTCAAGCCAACGTCTTGGATTTGTGTGAAGTGGTTCTGGGAGAGATCCAGTTCTGTAAGGTTTACCAAGCTCTGGAGTTCTGAAGTTACCCTGGAGATATTGTTGCTCTGAAGAAGCAGCACCTGAGTATCGACTGAAATATTCCATGGGATTTTGCTCAAATGGAGCTCGTTGCAGTCAACAGTCTTGGCTTGGTGGTAGACCGACTGAGGCGTGTACCATGGGCGGGTCTCGCAGACACACTGGGCAGGGCAGAAGGGAGCTGCAAGGGAACAGCGACACACAGCCAAAACGAAACAGACTGCGAGCAGTGAAGAGGAAATGGCAGTTCTCTCCATATTGAAGATCTCTAGAGTGCTGCACCCAGTAGGTAGCTGACAGTTGGAGGGAAGATTTCTACGAAATGGAAGACAGGAATTTTCTCATCCAGCCCTGCAAAATGAAAAAGAAAGAAGATATATAAATCATGCAGATTATATGATGTCAGCCAAGTGCAAACTTTAGATGCGATATTTATTAGCATCAGTTGCGGAGAGAATATTAAACAAAGACTGGAATTTCTGCTCTCATTAAGATCATACAAACAAATCAAAGCATCATTTGTTGCAATGACTAAATATCCAGAATTGACATTTTTAATATTCTACACTTCGTTCCCCTGCCAGTGCTCAGAGATCACTCTGATAATTGATTATTCAGTCATCTCTCATTCTAGTCAAACAGGGAGCAATTGTTAGCGAGTATGTAGAATCGTTCCGGCCTGCATGCAAAAATACACCTGCCAAGCACAGGCTCCGACAAACACATGAAAGGAGCCACACATCAAAGCCTGAGTGTGCTGCACCGTACATCGCAATACCATGTTCCCGTAAATGTAAGTGCGCCTGGAAGAATTGCACGATCTTGTAACCGGTGAGTATAACAGCTCTCAGAGGGGCTGTAACTGTACAGGAGGAAAGGCAAAATGAACACCAATGCAATAAAACAGTTTCCAAGCACTTTATCACACTCTAAACATCCAACGGACAAAATATGTCCAGGCCAGAGGCATTTGAGATCTCAGGGGCATATTTTAGCCTCAAGCATTTTGGCTACTTTCGAATTTGCTTAGCACCACCTGACACATATTCAATCTTCTGCAAGGCATTTGGAGTGAAAGCAACCTACATACAAGAATGCACAGTGGCGTTTTTCTTCATCTTTTTTCGATGTCATAAAAAAGAGATATACCCCGAGTTCAGTTTAGTGATGGACTACCGTTTGATCTCCCACCATGCCAGGGCCTGTAATGCATTGCTCCCCTGATTGCCGCTCGGTGCTAATGAGCTGAATTTAACTGGCAGGAGGTGCGAGAGAAGAACCGAAGACTGTGAGCTGTTAATAGGTCTTACAGCATGACTCACACAGACACTAAACTACAAAAATCTAAAAGTGCTACCATATGTTTTCACAAATCCTTAATTGAAGATGAAGATCAACAGAATTAATTAGAACAAACGGCATTACGGGCTTTAGAAGATTCTTGACGGTGGTTCTCAACTGGTAGGTCAAAGAATTGTGCTGATGGGTACAAAGGAAAAAAATCGCCATATACACTAATTGTGTATAGTTAGAATAGACAAATAAATAGACAGAAACTTTTTAAGGCTGTGCTTTAGATCAAACTAACTCTACAATATGTTCACACAACTTCATCTGTAACTTGTAGTGTCGTTGTAATCTAAACAGTAAAGCAAAGCAAATGTCAGTTCATGGAATCAGACTCAAAAGCATAAATGTAAATTCATGACTTGGTAGAAGCTATATGGACAGGTTGTGTGATATGCAACGAAATATTCATAATAAAACAGAGACTAATTATTGGCTCACTGTAATATTAATACATTCTGTGTTGGGTCACACCACTTCATTCCCAATATAAAATCTGGGTCCAGAAGAAAAACAGTTGAGAATATTTCAAATGAAAGCTGATAAATTACGGATGGAAATTGACACTTATATTGTGCGCCACGTGTAACAACAACTTTGTTCAAAGCACATCACAGAGAGGAACAAAGTTTCGTCTATCACAAACCACACATCCTGGCTGTGCATTAGAATAGACCCAGTGATGCAATGAAGCGCAACTTCCCTTTCTGTTATGTCATATGCAAAATAAAACACTAAGAGGAGAGGGGTTTTGTGTGGTTGATTCAATACTGAACATCTGTTTCCCTTACTGCTCATCTGACCTTAACAAAAACGTACTGTGGTGAAACCATGGTAAGGAACTCTTACACATATTTCCCTATATAGTAACAATCAATACATTAAATAATTTAATGTATATTGAAAATATACAGAATAACATATCATGTTAAAATATTACAATACATTAAATAATACATAAGGAATTGCTGCTTTTCATACATTGAATAATATGTGACAATATATTTATACTTGTATATTGTAATGTATTCAATAATAAACTTCAAAATATAAATTTGGTACTATGTGTGTATAAATAGACTTGAAATACATAAATATGGATATATAGTCAAATTGTTCAAAAATCATAAAATTGATTTTCAGTAGACACTTTTTTCTTATATACCATAACACATTTTCGTTTATGAAATGTATAACTATGCAAACAATACAGTGAGAAAAATGAATATGTGCTTTTCATTGACTTCATTGTTATATATTTTATACGCATGATTATATAGTCATATAGTTTTTGATAATTCTTGTAATAAGTTCTTTATAATTCATTATTCTTTATAATTCGTGCATATTCTGATAATGAATTCTGTCTAATTCATTTTTAGTAGAATTTTAAATCATTTTAATCATTTTTATTCTCTATTTGTATTTCTTGTGACTATTTTAATTCCTTTTTATGTAAAGCACTTTGAATTACCTTTGTGTATGACATAAATAAACTTGCCTTGCCTTACAAGTCCATGCATTTATCATAGCATGAATACAATATAAGCACATAGTTCCCATATGTTGAAATGCATTGCTTAATATATTGCATTATAAGTACATTCCCATATATTTTTGTCTTTCATAAGAGAAGAGCTCTTTCACAATACCAAAAAGTACTATGGTATTAACCATGATGATAATACCATGGTGTCCTACACTGACAACTACTATGTAGGTTTAGGCGTCCACATTTATATACCATGTTATTTACACTCCAAGAAGTTCAGAAAAACATAGTAAAAAAAATAGTACTTTTCATAATATGAAGAAGCTTTACATCACTTAACATCATGAACCTCTGACTTCAGATTGTGTGCTTGCAATATCAAGCCGAGACAGACAAACCCACGTGTGGCGGCAGTAAAACAAACCAATCCAACACTTTCACACAGAGACATGAGCTGCCTATTCCGCTGAGTCTTAGGGTCTTTTAATCTGCTCAGCCCGTGTAAAGCGCTCTCGTGTACAGCGATAGGCCTGTTCAAAATTCTCAGAACAAAGACTGAACACGGACATGGCGCTCAGACAGCACTGGCTCTGGACATGAAAACAAGATGGGGAAAAATTACCCACCCTCAATCACCCCCCTCCATACTCTGATCTCTCCATGCGTCGAACACAAATTAACTCCCCTGAGAGGTGTGTTGAAGAGGGGCGAGATGACGGGGGGAGGGGACAGTCAGACGGGTGGGGTGTGTCCCGCTTTGCTGCAAAGAGGCTCAAACGTCTGATGTACCTCAAAGACTTGTGCTGTCACAACGTATTGGTGCATAAAAGTCCAAAACATTTCATACCGAGCGTGCAACCTTTCGCATTTTTTTGTTGCTTGTTGTAGCTCCCTAGGCGGTTCAGGTAGGAAAGATCAGATTTTAACAACACTAGAGCCACTTCTACACACGTACAACCTGTTTCTTTGGAAACAAAGCTATTGGAAATCCCTATATAGGCTACCGTGAAACGTAGGCCTGCTCTACACAAGTGAATGCAAACGCAACAATTCATAACACAATACAGGTATGCAATCCCAGTGAGAGGTGTATAGCTTACATTAGCATAAACCGTGTTCTTTCTCTCTTTCAGGTCAACTACTCTCATGAGAATCATGCTGAGCAAGGTAAATCATATAAACATGTTTATGGGAGCTTTCTGACCAATAAAACACTTGGTTTAATGGCACAGACATATGAAGGTAACTCTATAATTTCCTTGAGTGCTGAGGTTTGTTACCATCACAGTGGCACACAGGGTCTGTTTGTTTACATTTATGCATATTTTACTGTCAAAACATTATAAATCGTTACCAACTTTATATCATTGCGAAGGTAGGAGTTTTATAATGTAATCAGGAAGGATATACCTGTTCTATCATGATTTAGTCTCTGGTATTTGTCATGTCAAGTGTTTAGTAAACATCCATATGAAATTGTGGTCGAAAAGTGTGCACATTTAGAAAAATATTGATGGAATCTCACATTTGGTTGTCATATTATCATCATGTCCATTATCTACTAAATTATGCTGATCTGAGAAGGAAACTTTCTATTACTAATGTGAGTCAGTTCACTTGTTAGCCATCTTGTCTTGTCAACTATTTCCAGTCATGCAACTACAGCTCCTGTCTACTTGAAGGGCAAAACATATATATATATATCTGATAACAACCATATTCGGCCATAATCAGACAGATTCAGACAGTCTGTTTTTGAAGCAATTGATAGCAAAATTTTGGAAGAAATAGTACAGCACCTTAAATCGTCAACCTGCTATCTTGACACACTTCCCACATCTTTTTTCAAAAGTGTGCTTAACTGTTTAGACGCAGATATCTTAGAAGTGGTGAACGCCTCCCTTCTTTCTGGGACTTTTCCAAACTCCCTGAAAACTGCAGTTGTTAAGCCCCTTCTGAAAAAGAGAAATCTTGATAACACCATATTGAGCAACTATAGACCAATATCAAACCTTCCTTTTATAGGAAAGATTATTGAAAAGGTAGTCTTTAATCAGCTGAACAAATACTTAAACTCAAATGGATACCTGGAAAATTTTCAATCTGGTTTTCGACCGCATCACAGCACAGAGACAGCGCTCATTAAGATAATAAATGATATTCGCTTAAATTCTGAATCTGGCAAAATATCAGTGCTGGTACTACTAGATCTCAGTCCTCACTTCTTTCTGGGACTTTTCCAAATTCCCTGAAAACTGCAGTTGTTAAGCCCCTTCTGAAAAAGAGCAATCTTAAAAACACCATATTGAGCAACTATAGACCAATATCAAATCTTACTTTTATAGGCAAGATTATTGAAAAGGTACTTTTTAATTAGCTGAACAACAACTTAAACTCAAATGGATACCTGGACAATTTTTAATCTGGTTTCTGACCGCATCACAGCACAGAGACAGCACTCATTAACCTTGTTTTATTGTTGTGATTATTTATTATGATTATTTTACTTCCTTTTATGTGAAGCACTTTAAATGACCATTGTGTATGAAATGTGCTATATAAATAAACTTGCCTTGCCTTATCATACATTGTGCTTCTTATAATACTGTACATGCTCATTATGATAATTAACTGGACCAGTCTGCAAAATACATTGTTTGTGAGTGATTTAAATGTAGAAATGACAAGTGATGACACCATTGTTGTCTGAATTTTTTTCTGATTTGAAATATGTCGAAAATTAATTCTGACAAACCATTTTTATACAAAATTTCTAAAATGTATATTGCATGTATAGGAGAGCATAAGTCTAAGTGGACGTCCATGACATGTGGAGTCCCACAAGGCTCAATTCTTGCACCGCTCTGGTTTAGCCTGTATATGCTCCCACTAAGTCAAATAATGAGAAAGAACCAAATTGCCTATCACAGCTATGCAGATGATACCCAGATTTACCTAGCCTTTTGGCCAACTGAAACAAATTGACAAATTGACTCCCTCTGCCAATGCACTGATGAAATTAACAGTTGGATGTGCCAGAACTTTCTTCAGTTAAACAAGGAGAAAACTGAAGTCATTGCATTTGGAAACAAAGATGAAGTTCTCAAGGTGAATGCATTGACTCTCTCTAGGGGTCTAACAACTATGTTTTATTGTTGTGATTATTTATTATGATTATTTTACTTCCTTTTATGTGAAGCACTTTAAATGACCATTGTGTATGAAATGTGCTATATAAATAAACTTGCCTTGCCTTATCATACATTGTGCTTCTTATAATACTGTACATGCTCATTATGATAATTAACTGGACCAGTCTGCAAAATACATTGTTTGTGAGTGATTTAAATGTAGAAATGACAAGTGATGACACCATTGTTGTCTGAATTTTTTTCTGATTTGAAATATGTCGAAAATTAATTCTGACAAACCATTTTTATACAAAATTTCTAAAATGTATATTGCATACATTTTATACTCTCTCCATTCTCTTTATTTGAGTAGATAGAAATGGAAGCCACAGGCTGTAAATCAGTGTTGATATACTGATATACTGATATTTTGAATGTTTTCATTTGTATAGTTTCCGTTTCGGTAACTTTGTTATGTGATTTTGTCATTCTTATTAGTTTTCAATCTTTCTATTTAGGTTAAATTTATTTCTGGTTTTAATTTTAGTGCTTCAACTTCAACTTATTTTATTTCATTTTTTTTTATTTTTTTTAAGTTTAAATTTCCTATAATATGTATTTCATTTTAGCTTAAAAATGATTTTCAGTAGTTTCAGTTTTAGTTAACAATAACAACACTGCTGAGAAAACAAGTGTCTGCTTTCAGAAGAGACCATTATTATGCCAGCAATGCGTTGGCCAAGCATTTACATCCACGTTAGCATATTTGCATATATTTCTTGCCTAAGGCTAGAGAGCTTCTCTCCCCGTGTGCTCAGTCTCATTCTGCCAACTTGTGCATTTTAAGAGCAACTGGGAAAAAATTATTGGGAGAAAAAGACAAAAAGACGACTGTTGACATATAGTAAGAATATAGAGCTAGCAGCACAGATCATTTTAATCTTTTTGATAAGATATATTGTATAGTTCATATTGAGAAATGTTGTTGAGATATCCCCTGAAATGCTACTGATTAAAAAAAAAAACATTCAAAAGTCTCCTTTTGCTTTCCATTTAATCTCATTGCTGTCTCAGAGGAGCAACTGAGATTTTAAGAGATCTACTTTGTGATATACTAAAAATAAAGGTTCCAAAAGAGGCTTTCACAGTGATGCCACAGAAGAACCATTTTGGGTTCCCCAAAGAAGCTTTCAGTGATTCCTAAAGAACCTTTTCTTAGTGTGAAAAATTTTAATTAACCTAAAGAAACTTTTTCCACTATAAAGATCCTTCTGTTCAATGGAAAGCGTCCATGCATATTAAAGGTTCTTCATGGAACCAAAGATGCCAATAAAGAAGCTTTATTTTTAAGAGTGTATGTAAGCGCTGATCCTTTAACAGACTGGAGACAGATCATCTTAAGCAGCAGCCATCTTGCTGCCGCCCATCCTGCTGCTGCAGAGATCAGATCACCTTCAGCGATGAGGAAAGGTGGAGTGTGTGAGAGGGCGGCAGAGGTTTCTGTGTGTGTGTGAGTCTCAGTCTGGCTGTAGCGTGTGACACTACTCCACACGCGTGTCTGATCGCATTAGACACTGGGACGGTCATTCTGGACGTAACCCCCCGGCCCCTCTGCACGGCAGGAAATGGGGCCACCTTGCCTGATGCCATGGCAACCTGACAGGAAGAAGCAAAAAGGACCAACCCTTGGGGCTTCCTAATGCATATGTGTGTGATGGGACATACAGACACAGTGAGAGAGAGAGCTGGGAAAAGAGCTGAATGAAAGAGTGAATGAGAGAATCACCTGAGTGACTTAGTGAATCTGGAATATAAATACACAGTTGAGAGATTATAGTAATAAGAAGATGAAAAAGACAAAAATAGACAGCAAATTTACCCTCAGAAAAAATGAGTCTCTTTAAACTGTGGGAACTATCCAGTTAAGAAGGATATAATCGTTTGCCAAAAAAAGTAAAAATTCATTTTACTAATAGTTAATATTAGGGATGTAACGATTCACTCAACTCACGATTCGATTCAATTCACGATTTTGATTTCACGATTTGATTCGATTCACAATTTTTTTTAACAAAATGAGATTTAAGACAAATTATAAATTAAATGTGTCCTTTTATTATTGCTTGGACAAAATGCTGCACATTTCTTTGTGAAATTGAAATATAACAC
>NW_015632978.1:707340-714508 GCF_001515625.1 Sinocyclocheilus rhinocerous
AAATACCATCTAAACTTTTCTAAAGACAGTAAGTTCCCCTCAGACATACATTCATATAAACTCCTACCCCTAAATGAATCGCGGTTTGTTTAGCATCTCAACCGATTTGAATCGTCACATATTTGAATCGACTTTCAACCGACTTGCGGTTAATCGTTACATCCCTAGTTAATATTCATGATGCATTTTATAATATTATATAATATGTATATATATTAAAGATAATTTCTATTAATATTCATTTTAATAGGTCAGAATATATGGATACTTTTTAAAATTTAATTACAGCTTCTACAAGCAGAGGCTCACTGCCAAAACTAACCAGCCAAAACTTTTATTATTATTAAATCAATAAATAATAATTAAATATTGCATGAAGTAGCCATGCATTCTGAAAAAACAAAAAACAACAACAACAACAACATATACATAAAACATAACATAATAAACTCTCTATAGTGTTTGAACACTATATTTTAACTCTTTGTGTGTGTGTGTGTGTGTGTGTTTTCACATTCAAACAACACGTTCAAACAACACATAATCTGAATTGCATGTGTCTATATCATGTCCCAAAGTCCTCATGATACAACTGAAAAATAATGAATTAAGCGCTATATTGTGGGACAGATGTTGTTTGATTCACTGTCTTCATTATAAAAGTTGTGCCACTCAGCTCGGTGACCAAGCGAAGTGCATTGAATGAATGGCTCAGATTGCAATTTAAGAGAGATTATCCAGCCAGCTGTTCACGAGTCTGGTGCAAAAGTTCTACAGCTAGATCTTCGCCTTTTAAAAGCGATTATGTTTGCTGGAAACAAACAAGCATCCTGACAATTGTATTTACAAGGTGCCCTACATTTCACACTCTGTAATGTACACAGAATATGACAATGCAGTGCTACTGCAAACCATTCAAATGTAATGATATGAACATGTACACATGGCCACATACATCAGAGCAAAGTACAACAATGGAGAGCAAGACAATGGTGTTGTTCCCCATAGATGTGCTAAAGCGGTGATTGAGATTAGGAAGGTGCGTAACCGATAACCCTTTGGGGCTGATCTCTCTTTTAGTACACTTTCCTTTCCTTTTTATTTGCCATGCCTGAACACAGCCCCTCACATCTGCAAACGTATTGGAGCCGATGAAAAATTCATGGATGGGTTATTAATTATTGAGGGCACTGCAGGCAGGTCTTTAATTTTCATCCTTGGCTTTTGCTATTGGGTAAAAATGGGAAAAAAGCAGCTGTTAATTGGTGTGAAGAAAGATGCATCTGGGCCATCACAATTTGTCAACAATTCATGACCTCATTTGTGTTTCAACCCTTCATCACTTTCTCACACAGTAATATGTATTACCAATATCAACGTACACATTACAGTTCAAGTGGATAACCAACACAGTACAAACTGTTTAACTAATATAAATTCAGTCTATGGCTAATAAACATCAGGTGAGGCAATGTGACGTGAAGTATTTAAGGAAAAGTTCACCCTAAAATAAAAATTTGTTGAATATGTACTCACCCTCATGCCATCCAAGATGTAGATGAGTTTGTATCTTCATGAGAACAGATTTGGAGAAATTTAGCATTACATCACTTGCTCAATGGATCCTCTGCAGTGAATGGGTGCCGTCAGAATGAGAGTCCAAACAGCTGATAAAAACATCACAATAATCTTCAAGTAATCCACATAACTCCAGTCCATCAGTTAATGTCTTGTGAAGCGAAAAGCTGCATGTTTGTAAGAAACAAGTCCATCATTAAGGTGTTTCTTTAAACCATTGCTTCTGGCCAAAATACCAGTCCATGATCCATTGTAACACTTCCTCCAGTAAAAAAGTCAAAAACGTCTTAATGATAGATTTGTTTCTTACAAACACACAGCTTTTCAAGTCACAAGATGTTAATTGATGGACTGGAGTGATGTGGATTAATTGTGGATTATTGTGATGTTTTTATCAGCTGTTTGGACTCTCATTCTGACGGCACCCATTCACTGCAGAGGATCCATTGAGCAAGTGATTTAATGCTAAATTGTTATCCTCCAATTCTGTTTCCATGAAGAAACAAACTCATCTATATCCTGGATGACCTGGAAATTAGTCAATTGTCAGCAAATTTCAAATTTTGGGTGAACGATTACTTTAAGAAAACTTATTTGATTAATAAAATTCAGTTTGTTGACGTGAGCCAGTGTCAGTATACATTTCATCATAGTAACATCCAAAGCTGTGAAGAGAGTCAAATAAAAGCTGTACTGGAGCTAGTGCAGCATTTAAATTAAATGGGATGCGTACTGAATCAAAGAAACGCCAGCGTAAGCATTTTTGTGAGAGAAAAACACTTAAAATTCAAAGCTTTCTTTTTTGATGCCAATAAATGCAATTGGAGGGCCCACTAAGTTATTTGCCCTATCACCGCACTGCTGGGGTGAAAAAACACTGAGCAAAGACCCAGAACACAACTCATCCACATACACCCACCACAAAGCACAGCACATAACTGTCCATGAATACACACTCATTGGGGTCAAAAAAATAAATAAAAAAAGGACAGAGAACTGTTGCTGGGAGAGTGGGCTGAGTGAAAAAATAGACTTATGACTCACTGTTTAAATGTCTCTAATGAAACATTACAGAGTAAAGTTAAGTTCTGGCAATATTTGAGGCTGGAAAACTAACACGAGCAAACTCTGGCAAGAGCCAGTGTGTACTAAACAGTGTTGTGCGTGCGCCATTCAGGACTGAACTGAGAATGCCTTTTAGGGCATGTTTACACTTGGTTTTTACGCTTGATTAAAATAAACTCTGGTGTGATTGCCAAGAGATAGTTCAGTTCATTTGAATAAGCGTGAACGCTGCCATCTGAACCTTGGTGCAGCAGACTGAGATCCACCTTTTCAATTCTGCTGCGGTTTGACTGATATTTAAATGCAACACAGACAAAAGACAACTAAACAAGCCAAAACAGGACATGATGTCACAAGATGCAACCCTAAAAAGGCCAGAATGCTCATGCATACCTGGTTCTTGTTGCCCTTTACAGTTCGTTACAGGCATCATTTCTGCCTCTGTTTTGACTCCCTTTGCACATTTTATAAGCTCTTTGTGAGTTAACAGCTGGTAAAAATACCACCATATGTATACACATGCAACAAGTACATTTAACCCGCACAGCATTGTTTGGGATGCTCAGAAAATTTGCTTAATATACTTCATAAAAGCTGTCCAATGAGGTTGTTACCATATCCTTATGCCTTTTGTTTTTTATCTTTAGGTTCAGTGAGCTAAGTGAACCAGCAAACCAGGACTAAATGCAGCATTTTTTAATTTTTTTGGTCTGGACCAAAAGAACCAAGAGAACCGAACTACAAGTGTAAACATACCCTTAAAGTCCAAATCCATTCCAGAACTGTAATTCCAGTTTGAATTTATGTATGTAGAATTAAAATGGGATGAAATTCAAAGGAGTGAGTCAAAAAGCTATAGCTTTTTATAGTTTCCATACAATTTATGTATGCACACAACATATAAGATAATATTAATAATCAATGTTTGAAATCCCCCAAATAGAAATTTACAATTTTTTATTTTTAATATATTTATGACTTTTTTCTATATCATATAGTAAAACATTTTTCAAAAATCTTTTATTTTATGCTACATTTTGAAGTGATTATTCATTTATTGTTTGTTGCAACATAATGATGCACAACATGTTGTGCTGTAAAATTATTTGAATAAAAGTTCATCAACATAAAATAAAAGTTTTGACAATATTGGTCTTTGTTTAGAGAATTGGATCTAATTATTTTTTTGGGAAAAGTAATGTTATAATTATCCTAAAAATAATGATATAATTATTCATGTTTTATCACAAAAGTGTTGGACTAATGAAATGATAATACTTTGTCCTGCTGAGGGAATATTTTGGGCAAATTCTGGGTAGAGCACATGAGAAGGGTCCATGTAGAATTAAAATGGGATGAAATTCAAAAGAGTGAGTCAAAAAGCTATAGCTTTTTATAGTTTCCATACAATTTATGTATGCACACAACATATAAGATAATACTGATAATCAATGTTTGAAATCCCCCAAAGAAAAATTTAAATTTTTTTATTTTTAATATATTTATGACTTTTTTTCTATATCATATAGTAAAACATTTTTCAAAAATCTTTTATTTTATGCTACATTTTGAAGTGATTATTCATTTATTGTTTGTTGCAACATAATGATGCATAACATGTTGTGCTGTAAAATTATTTGAATAAAAGTTCATCAACATAAAATAAAAGTTTTGACAATATTGGTCTTTGTTTAGAGAATTGGATCTAATTATTTTTTTGGGAAAAGTAATGTTATAATTATCCTAAAAATAATGATATAATTATTCATGTTTTATCACAAAAGTGTTGGACTAATGAAATGATAATACTTTGTCCTGCTGAGGGAATATTTTGGGCAAATTCTGGGTAGAGCACATGAGAAGGGTCCATAGTCATTTTCCTTGCCTGTATCATTTTGCTGAATATTGACTGAAGGGAGGGATTAGACTTTGAATTTCAAGTTAATATTTGAAGTAGAATTTCTTCACTTCAACTGTGCATTTCTCTTCCTGCCATTCTAATTTGATTTCCTGTGGGTTGTGGCTTATTCAGATTCTCACTGATCAGTTCAAAGGAACCAATTTTTTAATACAAAACCAGGTATTAAATGGTAAGTGCTGTACGCCCTGCTTTCTCTCTGGCCACTTTTTTTTCTTTCTTCAATTGAACATTTAGTGCCCTGTGAAAGCGAGAATCATTTCTGATTAAGAAGATAAGATAGGAAGTGGACAGGACAAGAGAGAGTGAAAGTGAGCGAGACAGATAAGCTGAACTGTCGACAGAGACACGCGGCGATGGAGAGAGATGGAGCTGAAAGCATCTCTCAGGGGGCAGGAGGACTCGCTCAAGGACAAGTCCAAGAGTTATTTCATGTTCAATTGTTCTGGGCCACAAAAGACCTGATGCATTTCTCCACCCACAACACTGCTGGCTCTCAATAACCTCTCCAAACTAATGCAACGGTGCCTCTGTCCAGCCCAAACTCTTCAGTGCATTATGCAAAGCACCGGCAGCAACCCTTTCACCACTCAGGCTGGAGAGACGCATCCCACATCCAGCACACTTCAACACACAACCTCAGCTCACACAGAGAGCACTATTAGCATACTGTATATATACAGTGCTGGGGAGATTCCTTACTAATTGTAATCCGTTACTGATTCCAAATTACATGACGAAAAATGTAGTTAGTAATGTAATCCATTACATTACACATTTTAGGTAATATAATCCGAGTACTTTTTGAGTACCAATTCTATAGATTACGTGTGACCTAACTCGTTTATCACATTGATTTTTAATAATTAAATCATAAAAATGTCAAATTTAAATAATTTCAAAATAACAACAATCAAATTAAAGCACTGACTAAAAAGAAGTATAAAGAGTATACATACTTTATACATAATTCATATATAATACAGTATTATACCTGAAGTATATTATATATAAAGTATTTAAAGGGAAAAGGTTACATTCAAAATTTTTATATTAAATCTACTATTGTTGTTATATATATATAGAATTGTTCTAGTCAATACAATATTTAATGCAAATAATTAAATAGTAATTAAATTTAATGGTAATTAAATTACAGAAAAATTAAGAGTAATCCCTTACTTTTTAAGGGAAAAGTAATTAAGTTACAGTAATTAATTACTTAGTAATGCAATACACCAAACACTGTATTTTACCCAAAAAAATATATTACTATTAATCATTTCACATAAAGAACATGTATATAAATTATTTAAAGAATATACATATATGTAGGTTATATAAAAAATTATATACATGTGTGTTTGTGTGTGTGTGTGTGCAATAATACATTTAAATACATATTTAAAGAATATATATGTAAAAATATTTAAATGTATATAAATATTGGTAATGGTAGAGAACGGCACTAATGCTAAAGTCATAAGTTCAATTTTCAGGAATACACTGAACTACTGAAAAAAAATATGTATGCCTTGGAGTTGCTTTGGAGAAGTGACTACAACGTGCATAAATGTAAAAAACAAAAAACAGGTGCATGCACTATGAAATATCAATTGTAATAATTGTCCACCACTGTAGGCCAAAACAGATGTCAATTTACTGAACAAAGATCTGGCAATAAAATCTCACGCTGGGATTCTATCATTAAGCCATAAGAAACAGGGAAAGCAGCCCAAGGAAATAAATCCGCACTTAGTAATCAAATGGAGTGTGAGATCACATGAACTGAGGATGTAAGCATCCATTATGATTGTTAAGGTTCCTGCGCTGTCTCTGCTACATTCACTCATATTCCCATGGGCCATTTTCTCCTGGTTTGCTCCTTCAGAGGTCTTCTGCGCTGTTTTATTTAGAGCAGCTATAATTAAACAGTGCGTTTTCGTTCAGTGCATGCAAACACAACTATCAAGGCACTTAAACAAGAAAACATCTCTCAGGATACGCTGCCAAAATTGAGTCGTCAACTATGATATAGGTTACGATGCACTGTTTCTGCTTCTAAATCATATCTTCCAGATGTGCCTGATATGAAATTATACTAATACAGCTGCATTTCTGATGCTATTTTGTTATATGTTTTTGATCAAACACTCCTTTACACTCTCAGAAAAAAAGGGGCAAAAGCTGTCACTGGGGCGGCAACCTTTCAAAATGTACCATTTGGGTACAAATATGTAAACTTTAGGTACTAAGTCTAATATGTACCTTTTAGGGGTAAATAAGGTACAAAAGTGTACTTTTTTAAAAAGGAAACATCTCTGTGACAGCTTTTGTGCTTTTTGCACAAGAGAGTGCATCAGTGAGAATATTATTTAAATATTATGTATTACTATTGTTATAAAACGTATTATTATAAAGTAGATATGATTGAAAATTAGGTAAAGAGTTTCAGTGGCTCCATCTAGGTATATTAAAAGTCTAGGTCACAAAGGTTATCACCTGACAGAAAGACCTTTAAACACTTAAAGGGGTCATATGATGTTGCTAAAAAGAACATTATTTTGTGTATTTGGTGTAATGAAATGTGTTTATGCGGTTTAAAGT
>NW_015632978.1:714568-727066 GCF_001515625.1 Sinocyclocheilus rhinocerous
TGACTCTTAACTTTTATAAAGAATATCTCTTTGGATTTGAGACTTTAGTCTTTGCAACTTTACAGATCTTCTTTATGCACCAAGAGCTTGTAACACTCCAAAGAGAAAGGAAAAAATGAAATTGCATCATATGACCCCTTTAAAGCTTTAAATTACAGTGTTATGACTTGCGTTACTGTAAGAAATAATATAGTAAGACCTATAATCATATGTAAGCAGCTCGACAAAATTACTCAGTAAATACATGTAGTTTTCTCAGTAATTGCTGTGTAAGCTGTAACATCAACACTGTAGTTTAAAGTGTGACCCAAATGAAAAATACACTAATTAATAGCCTAAATAAATAATAAAATACATATAATAAACAAACGATCAAGGGTTTTTAAACGTGTCTCTGTGTTATTTGAGTCTCTTCAGATGCTTCCTGCAGGGTCACTGAGTCCAGGAGCAGGTGAAGAGGATTCGACCATCAGCTCCATGAAAGAAAGAGACGAGCTCAAACTTCAGAGCACGACCCTCCAACTCTTAATATACAGCACATTTACCAGCGGTTTTATTGCCTTTTAGAAGTACCAGCAGTTTGTAAGTTTGTAACTTCTGAACTGAAACCGCGAATGCCAAAGAGATGCTTTCAGAAACGCCCTTACCTCCAGCGACTGAAGGATGGATCCGATCCAGGGTCTCACTCTCACCTATTTCTCTACTATTAGGTTGCAATTTGAGTAACGTTAAATGGTCGCTTCTGCTCTAGGCGGTTGATTCGATTTTGCGTTTGCTTATTTTATCCTAAATGTGAAGTCCATCATCACCCTCTCGGTCCGTTCGAAAGCTTGCCTCCGGTGAGAAATTATTCTCGCATCAGCATCGCTCCCTTATGCATCTTTTACGGTGTATTTGAAGCGCCCTTACACGCCGAGGCCACGCCCCTCGCTGCTTCCCGTTACGCTATCATTAACCAATGGGATTGTGAGACCAGGTCGCTCCGCCAATGGAACATGGGGGCGGAGCATCGTTCTATCCCATAGCAATGATGTAATGGTCCAGTTTTCGCTCTGCCTCCAGGTTGAGCGCTCCTGCGGCAGCGTCAGGCATGAAGAATAACGCCTGCCATCAGCGCTGAGCTCACACAGGCTCGTATTTCTGTTTAAGACAAAAGCATGATGTCAGAAATAACCCGATCACCTTTATCCTCTCGAGACCAAGCAAACAAAAGATTTTTGTCACTTTTAGAGACACGAAAAACATTATTTTAAAGCTTTATATATCTTTGTGGAAAAATCTTGATGACACTGTATACTGTATAAAGATATATTTTTAATTATTTAAATTCTATTTTAATTATAATCGATTTATATATATATTTTTTTGTTTATTTATAATTTGAAATAAATAAAATTAGTATTTTATATTTGTTATGTTTGTATTGTTATTTTGTTATTTTGTTTATCTGTTTTTATTTTTGGTAATCTTTATAATAATTAGTTTTGTATTTTTTATTAAATAATATTTTTTGTATGTTATTAATAATTTTTTTAATGTTATTTATTTTTTATTTATTTAATAAAATAATGACAGATTGCCCTATATGTTGTGTCATACAGAGTAGCCAAAGTATTGAATAGAAACTGTGCAGTCTATTTTAACTGTCATTAATGTCCTCTCAAAGAGAAACCTGTGGCTATTTTACAGCTTTGCCACGCTCAATGAAAAACAATCACATCCTTTGAAATCTGGGATTAAGAGGGATTAAGCAGGCAAATATTAATTCCCGCAGGGCCGGTCCGTGGGACAGGCCTGTGACTTCAGAGGCCTGCTGATACACACACAGCCAAGTGAGCTTCCTTTGTAAACACCACAATCAAAGAAAAGTCTGTCCTACACATGCTCTTTCATGAGGATTGTGCTGTGTTTCAGCCAAGTAACCTTTCAATGCTATTACTTTTCTTTATTGAACAGTGCAGCGCTTTAAGGCGGTGTTGTGTCGTGCGATCTTGCAGTGATGTAGTTGGAGCAGATGTAGGGCTGTAGTGCTGAATCATGAAGTGAGTGAAAGGATGAGGCACCTACACGCAGTACAGCCACGCGTCTGACTCACAGTGAAAGCCATCGGGGACCAGTGTGAACAGAACATGACAGAACAAATCTGAATGTTCAAACATCTATTATTAGACTCTTTCTGTGATGTTCAGAAAATTTAGATTTTTTTAAAGGGGCCATTTCATGAAAAAACAGACCTGCATGAGTGCTGTTTACACAGGGTCCACTCACGTAAGATACCCTAGCAACCATTTAGAACACCTTAGCAACACCATGGCAACCACCCACAACACACTAGCTTTGTACTGGTGAGTCTTGCACAGATAAACCCCACTAATGTTTGTCCTTTATGCCCTAGCAACTCAGAACACTATTACATCTGCATAGCAACACACTAGAAACCACTCAGAACACTTTAGCAACTGCATAGCAACATCCTGGTTACCACCTACAATACACTAGCATTGTGCTGGAAAGTTTTGTACAGACAAATGCCATTCATATTTGTCTTTTATACCCTAGCAACCAGTGAAAACACTATGGCAATTGCACAACAATACACTAGAAACTGCTCAAAACACCTTTGTAACTGCCTAGCAACGCCCTGGCAACCACCCACAACACACTACCATCATGCAACTGCTCAAAACGCCTTTGCAACTGCATAGCAACTCCCGGCAACCACTCACAACACACTACCATCGTGCAACTGCTCAAAACACCTTTGCAACTGCATAGCAATGCCCCGCAAACCACCCACAACACACTACCATCGTACAACTGCTCAAAACGCCTTTGTAACTGCATAGCAATGCCCCGGCAACCACCCACAACACACTACCATCGTGCAACTGCTCAAAACACCTTTGCAACTGTATAGAAACGCCCCGGCAATCACCCACAACACACTACCATCATACAACTGCTCAAAACGCCTTTGTAACTGCATAGCAATGCCCCGGCAACCACCCACAACACACTACCATCCTGCAACTGCTCAAAACACCTTTGCAACTGCATAGCAATGCCCTGGCAACCACTGACAACACACTACCATCGTGCAACTGCTCAAAACACCTTTGCAATTGTATAGCAACGCCCTGGCAATCACCCACAACACACTACTGTCGTGCAGCTGCTCAAAACACCTTTGCAACTGCATAGCAATGCCCTGGCAACCACCGTGCTGGTGAGTTTTGCACAGACCACTCACATTTCCTTTATGCCCTAGCAACCACTCAAAACACCTTAGCATCTGCATAGCAATGCCCTGGTAACCACCCAAAATACAGTAGCATTGTGCTGGTGAGTTTTGCACAAGCAACCACCACTCACATTTGTCCTTTATGCCCTAGCAACCACTCAGAACATTATAGAATTTACATAGCAACACATTAGAAACCACTCAGAACACCTTAGCAACTGCATAGCAACGCCCTGGCAATCACTGTGCTGGTGAGTTTTGCACAGACAAACACCACTCACATTTCCTTTATGCCCTAGCAACCACTCAGAACATTATTGCAATTGCATAGCTATGCACTAGAAACCACTCAGAACACCTTAGCATAGCAGCACCCTGGCAACCATCCACAATTCACTAGCACTCATTGAGTTTTGCACAGACAACCACCACTCACATTTGTTATTTATGCCCAAGCAACTAGTCAAAACACCTTAGCAACTGAATAGCAACGCCCTGGCAACCACCCACAACACACTACCTTCATGCAACTGCTCAAAACGCCTTTGCAACTGCATAGCAACTCCCGGCAACCACTCACAACACACTACCATCGTGCAACTGCTCAAAACACCTTTGCAACTGCATAGCAATGCCCTGGCAACCACTGACAACACACTACCATCGTGCAACTGCTCAAAACACCTTTGCAATTGTATAGCAACGCCCTGGCAATCACCCACAACACACTACTGTCGTGCAGCTGCTCAAAACACCTTTGCAACTGCATAGCAATGCCCTGGCAACCACCGTGCTGGTGAGTTTTGCACAGACCACTCACATTTCCTTTATGCCCTAGCAACCACTCAAAACACCTTAGCATCTGCATAGCAATGCCCTGGTAACCACCCAAAATACAGTAGCATTGTGCTGGTGAGTTTTGCACAAGCAACCACCACTCACATTTGTCCTTTATGCCCTAGCAACCACTCAGAACATTATAGAATTTACATAGCAACACATTAGAAACCACTCAGAACACCTTAGCAACTGCATAGCAACGCCCTGGCAATCACTGTGCTGGTGAGTTTTGCACAGACAAACACCACTCACATTTCCTTTATGCCCTAGCAACCACTCAGAACATTATTGCAATTGCATAGCTATGCACTAGAAACCACTCAGAACACCTTAGCATAGCAGCACCCTGGCAACCATCCACAATTCACTAGCACTCATTGAGTTTTGCACAGACAACCACCACTCACATTTGTTATTTATGCCCAAGCAACTAGTCAAAACACCTTAGCAACTGAATAGCAATGCCCTGGCAACCACCCACAACACACTAGCATTGTACATGTTATTTTTTCATGGAAAAACACCACTCACATTTGCACTTTATGCCCAAGCAACCAGTCAGAACACCATAGCAACTGCATAGCAACGCAATAAAAACCTTGACTAACATCACAAGTGAGTAAAAATGTAAAATTTAAATCTATCCTATGCTCACAAAGCAAATAACCACAATAATAAAGTTAACAACCCAATAAAAACCTCCGCCGAGTCCAACACACATATTACATCTGTGCATATTGATATGATATTTTCAGCGTCTCGTCTCTTTCTCGCAGTAGATTGAGTGCAGTTATTTATGTAAAGATGTTTGCTGCGTTTATGAGACCTCGCTGCAGTCATAGCTTCTAATGACTGTCATAGCGCCGCATACCGCCTGTTCTCCCTGCCTCGTTAGGGCTCGACATTGACAAAATAGGTCATTGTAATTCAGTATATGCTAAAGCACGCAGAAGCGCTGAAGCGAGGAGAACCGAACCCATGAGAGAGAGAAACCAGGATCACTGCAGGACTCTGCTTCACATTGGCTTTGAAAGGCATCTGAAGTCTGGCTTTGCACAATGACATGCATGCAAGCTTCTATTCTGAGTGATTATTAATTTTTCAACAAGATTTTCTTTCTTTTTTTCTTAAAGCTGCCTCCTTTCTTCCCATTTGCTCTCCACTCATTTTGTTATACAGAGGAAAAGGCCATTGTATAAGTAGCACAGAAAAATATCACTGGTATTTTACCTCTTATGAATCCGCTATTCAGACACTAATTAACCATGCTGTCTCCGGTTTTCAGAGACCTGCTTGAAATGACAGATGAATTATTATAGAATGAACAATTTCATCAGATTCATCAAGAATTGGTGCCAGTGTCCTCATGACTGACTATGGATATAATTAACAGGTTACTGAAATTATGTAATGTTCAAGTCAGACATTTTGCAGTGCTAGTGTGGTTTCCAGGGAGTTGCTATGCAGTTGTTAAGGTGTTCTGAGTGGTTTCTAATGAGTTGTTAGATGCTATGGTGTTCTGAGTGGTTTCTAGGGCATAAAGGACAAATATGAGTGGTTGTTACCCATGCAAAACTCACTAGCACAATTCTAGTGTGTTGTGGGTGGTTGCCAGGGTGTTGCTATGTAGTTTTTAAGGTGTTCTGAGTAGTTTCTAATGTGTGGCTATAAAGAAAGCTATCTATAAAGAAGACAGCACAATGCTAGTGTATTTTGGGTGGTTTTCGGTTGAGTTGGTAAGCTGTTCTGAGTGGTTTCTTGTAGGTCATACTGAATACATACTGCAGAAATAGAAAAAGAAGTATGCTGTTATCCTGAACATAACCACAGTTCATGAACTAAAAGTTCTACCTGCTAAACTTTCTAAAACACGCTGTATCTTCAGAAGGTTATTCCAGGTTTGTCTCGTCTTTATCTCTTTGCCATATCAACAGTTCTTTCCACTTCTGTCTCTCTGTAGAAGTTTAAATATCCCAACTCTGAGAATGAGTCCCATTTTTAAGGACTTGACACTGTATAGCCAAGTGTTTAATGCAAAATAAAATGTAAACAAATAAGCATATGAATTCCCAACTTACTTTAATATAATGTGGTGGTTTAGGACTGGGCTAACAGCAATGAAAAATACAGTAAGCTACTTTGCAAAATCTTTTTTTATATATATTAAAAGTCAGCTGGAGTGGGAAACCTGTTTGAAAACAGTCAATATATTTACAGTTTCACTTAGTTCCATTAGGAGGTGGAGATATTAGGCACTGCATCTAATTTCGATACCCTTTGACCTCCAATATAAAATTGGGCTGGATGCAATTTACAATGTTTACAGCCCTTGTACTTTGAGGTTGATGTGGAAGGACATGTTTAAATTAAAATTCAACCGTAATAATGTTAAATGAAATGCTAAAAAATTCACAAATGGCACAGTTTCCTAAGAACAACCCAATTATCAGATCTTCCTGTACATGCAGAAGGATAGTGAGCTGTGTTTGCAGCATTGACAGCAGTTCTTAAAAGCTAAACATCAGCAGTTAACAAACCAAACAGAGGAGTCATGTATTCAGTCCCCTGATATGCGTTAGGCCATAATGCATTTTGTTTTTTACTTCCACCCTAGAGCAGGTTCATTTAATCTACAGGATTATTGTTGCTTGAGCTGTGGATCCATGTTGAACAGACATAAACCGAGTGCTTACAGGTGGTGGTGTAAACAGACTGTTAATTGGGAGTTAATGAGCCTTACTGAAGATCTTCATCAGTGGGACCATGGGTGAGGTGCAATTAAAGCAAACCTGCAGCGTGAAGCTACTAAAGTCCATTCAGCGCAATAAAAATCAGCGACCCGATGCTCAGGTCTCTGCAGCTGCGCCTAAGGCACCAGGACAATAAAACAAGGCCTTATGCTCTCAAATATCATTTATTTTACAGTCTCTGCTTTGTTATTTGAAATATAATTTGATTTTGGTCCTGCACTTTTATTTGACTGCAACTCTACTGCAGTTTTTGAAATTCTAGCATGCTGCTAACTGAATACTATGCATCCAGGACACACTGTAAATAAATAAATAAATAAATGAAACAGTATGCAAAACTCACCAGCACAATGCTAACGTATTATGGATGGCTGTTTCTAGTAGGTCATACTCAACATATACTGCAAAAATAGAGGGAGAAGTATGCTGTCACCCTGAGCATAACCACAGTTCATGAACTAAAAATTCTACCTGCCAAACTTTCTAAAACACGCTTTATCTTCAGAAGGTTATTCCAGGTTCGCCTCGTCTGCATCTCTTCACAATATCAACAGTTCTTTCCTCTTCTGTCTCTCTGTAGCTTACGGCGCAGACATCGTCAACACGTTAAAAGAAGCCTGACGCTTTCATCATTCTTTCTGTTTGCATTTCGGGAGAAATGAAAGTCAGTTTGAGGAGCATTGTGGGGTTTGGTTAATCAGCGTGTTGTGTGGGGGTCCTACTGTGCCTGAGTCTTAGCCTGGCTTTAATTAATATCTATTCTCTCCTCCCCGAGGGCTGCCGTCCCGGAGGAGGCATGACATACAAAACTGAGTCCCTCAGGGATTTGTTTTTGGAATTTTTTTTGTTGTTGTTAATTTTCACATTCCTCCACCAGGAAGAGGCATGTATTATCTCATCCAATTTTGAGGTTGAGGAAAAAAAGAGGGATTATTTATAGATATCTTCATCTCTTCACTTGATCAGGTGCTGTTTCTTTAGACTGTCTTGATAATGCAATTATTTTTGTATCAAGCAATAAACATTTAGTGATGTTTTCTCACTAATTCTGTACTTAAGGGCCCATATATATATATATATATATATATATACAGTGGGTACGGAAAGTATTCAGACCCCCTTAAATTTTAGGTTTATACATCATCTGAAAGCTGAATAAATAAACTTGCTAGGCTAGGACAATATTTGGCCGAGATACAACTATTTGAAAATCTGGAATCTGAGGGTGCAAAAAAATCTAAATATTGAGAAAATCGCATTTAAAGTTGTCCAAATGAAGTTCTTAGCAATGCAAAAAATTACAAATTTTTACTAATTAGCCTACAATTACTAAGCAAAAATTAAGTACTTGTATATTTACGGTAGGAAATTACAAAATATCTTCATGGTACATGATCTTTACTTAATGTCCTAATGATTTTAGGCTTAAAAGAAAAATCGATAATTTTGACCCATACAATGTATTGTTGGCTATATATATATATATATATATATATACATACGCATTATTACTCACAATCACATTTGTGAATAATTGCAAACAATAATACATTGTAATACTTTTTCTGATATACAGTATAGAAAGAACGATAGATGATAGATAGACCAAATGATAGACAGAATAGAATGAACCATGTTACATAGAACAATAGACAGAACCGTGGCGTGGAACGATAAATGGATACATAAAATGGTAGAATAATGATAGCACATATGATTGACACAGAATTAACGATAGACAGACAGACAGACAGATAGATAGATAGATAGATAGATAGATAGATGATAGATAAAATGATAGATAGACCAAATGATAGATAGAATAGAATGAACCATGTTACATAGAACAATAGACAGAACCGTGGCGTGGAACGATAAATGGATACATAAAATGGTAGAATAATGATAGCACATATGATAGAACATTACACAGAATTAACGATAGACAGACAGACAGACAGATAGATAGATAGATAGATAAAATTAATATATTATACAACGTAAAGAACAAAATAGCCTTTTATTCATAACTTTCATATTAGTTCTCTTTTGTCTTTAGAAAACAAGATTAATATCCATCACATACACAAACAAAGTAGCATGTGCAGATGAAAAATAGTTTTGTCTCTTTCCAGTACATATAATATAGTATTTAGACAGTTCAGAAAAATAATAGCCTCTCCATCCCTTTATGAAATAAACTCCCAGAGAGTAATTCTCATCTGGGAAAGGGAGCTCAGGCCGCAGAGATCTGCTTCCCAACAGTCCAAGAGTTCAACAGGACCATGTATTCGCTCTTCACACAAGTAGCAGACTTTTTTTTAAAAACACAAATATATGCGTAGCGCCAAATTTCCCAACACAGTATTGAATATAGAATCATACAATACGTTAAAAGTTCCCACATAACATTTCAAAGAGAAAAAACAAGTGAAAAGACTTATTACAGCATCTGACAACCGCAGATGTTCAAATTCAGTAACTTGAAAAGCAAAACGAGGCAAATGTCTTAACAGTTTTGAGCCACACAAGTATCAACTCCAGTTTGGTGCTTGGATTTGTGACTTCATAAGCAGGTAACAAGCATTAAACAGGTTTTCTCAATGAGAAATATTGGTATGATCGACTGTCCTACAATGGAAACTTGTAAATGGTACGAAATCTTTGCTGGTATTAGGCAATAATTTAGAGACTCCTCCACAAAAGGAGAAAAACCGTCTCAGCCAACATCTCTACGGTCCAATCAATTATTCAATAAATGGCTTTTTTATGTAACGCATGTCTTCATTTGCATAAAGGTTTCAGTGACTAGAACATTTACACATGCTGGTTACCAACAATCATTTACAATTTTTTTTTTTGCACAATTAAAACTGGCACAAATACAATTTCTGCACAATTTTGGTTCTAATAACAGAATAGAATGGAAATAAAAATTTCAGCTGGAGCTTGTTATAAGGACAATAAATATTACTGATTAACATTACTCCGCATGAAGATTTTATTCTGGGATGAACAATGTTTTTTTTTAGAAGGTATTAATACCAAAATAGTTAGTCAGTGGACGAGCACATACCCAGAAATCCAACTTTAAGACCTATTTAATGTGGTATTATGATACCCAAACAGTCTTCGTAGGTCCAGAGATGTACAGCATTAGTTTCATTATCTAAAAGGGGGCAGTGATTTCATCAACATGACAAAGGCTCGTTAATATTACAATATTTTACTTTTTAAATCTTTTTTTTTTTCTTCTGTATGTGTACAACAGAAATAGTTTTAAATAGATATGGCTCACTATTTCTGTCTTTTAAGCTTGCTAGTTTGTAAACAACTTGTCTGGGGATAAATGAAGTCAGCACTATGTAATAGTTCATTTCGGGGAACCGTGCACAGTATGCTGTCACTGTATTGATCAGTGCTGATGTACAGTAAAAGTAACAGCAGCATCAGAGCAAGGGAAATAGGAGGAGTTTAGTTCAAAGACATCAGCTGTTAAAATGCATTCACAGCGCATTACAGAGCATAGCCGCACAGACGTTCAGAGGCACAAACAATCCCAGCGATCCAGACAAGCTTGAGAGGAAAGTGACAAGACGGCTGAAAGCAGTACTGCAGACTGACTACACCGCATTAAAGATCAAGAACGGGGAAAGTATTACTCACAAATCACTAAATTCATCATCACAGTGAGTTATTTGATATTGCAGG
Organism: Sinocyclocheilus rhinocerous; assembly: GCF_001515625.1. NCBI lineage: Eukaryota > Metazoa > Chordata > Actinopteri > Cypriniformes > Cyprinidae > Sinocyclocheilus > Sinocyclocheilus rhinocerous. The sequence continues at coordinate 725,111 of NW_015632978.1, forward strand.
CTTATTATTTTGCCCAACGCATGGTGTAAAAGAACCACAAGTAACTCACCAATGAAAATCTATTTTCGTGTGATTTTGATCATGATTAAGCTGATATCAGGTCACTGAGCTTGGCGTGTGGTAACGTGAGGGGGCGACTCCCAAAACGCCCACCCGAACAGAACATTCAATGTGTCGACTTGTGGGCGTCCATGACATCATGGGTACATATCAGAGCGACACCAAGAGCGGTGGTGAACATTGACTGATCTTCAAGGCTTTTCTAAAGCGCTTCATCTTAAAACAAACAGTCATTCACTGAAAACAGAACAGTTCAGAACACTGGTTCAGGACATAACACATCAGCCATGAGGCGCACAAAATGCAGGAGAGAGGTGACACGCTTAAGCAATTGCAGCATGCTACGAGCAAATCCTCCCGGGTTCATTACAATTACATAGATATCAAAGCACCAACTTAAAGAGCCGAAATGTTCTAAAGTGAAAGACACTGACGGCCAAATGTTCCTAAAACTGAAAATAAGGATGTTCAGCAAACTCAGGTCAGATGAAATGATAAAAACGGCCATATGCCGTGGAGGCAGTTACTGTCCATAAACACTGACTACAGCTTTCTGTAGAATGCTATATATAACCACCATGATTTCCCCACAGGAAACTTAAGCTTCACACGCAAACTACAAGCGCAAGAAGATATGCAAATAATCGTTGGCTTTGTTTGTCAGTTGCAGCGTATATGCGTGCCTGCTTTGACGCGTCGAGCTGTTGACAGCTTTGAGGTAACAACCGTGAGTGTGATTTTGACACATCAGACGAACATAGCATAAGAGGCAGGCCGCACAAAACGACTAACAATATCAAAAGCAGCTGAAGCTACATACTTCCTGTTCTGCCATAAATTACTTTATTTACAACGATTATTGAGTTTTACACTTATAGCTGGCGAGTCAGATGTATCAGTTATATACAGTGTCAGAAGTGTGAGCGTTTTGGTTGCGTGAAGGTTCTTATAGCCCTTTGATGCGGCAGAGTAAAAATAAAGGCGAGAGCGAGAGAAAATGCAAAACATGACGCTAAGATGGATTGTATATAAACAGCTGGTCTTTGGTCTCCTCTGGCGTTTTCTTTAGAAGAATAAAAGCATGAAACTGAAACCTTTGCCTGCTTTGTCGATGCTGCCAGAGAAAGGGCTTCTTGATAGAATTACTAAAAATCACCAACAAAAACAGGAAAGCAAGAACAAAAAATTCAATATTTAAAATCATGGAATGGGTGCAACGTATATTTACAAGAAGAAAGTTCTGAAATAAAGGAATGATGTCATAGAAGAAAAAGATTGATACATTCCAGATCTTGATATCATTCAGAATCTCTTTTTATCTTTTCCCCCCTGGTTCCACCTCTTCAAATCCTGGGAATGGCCCTGACATTCCTCTGGCATTTTCAATGCCACTTTAGCAAAATGGACTCCTTTGTCCATGGAAAAACACAAAATGTTTAAAACAACTGTGTCATATACTAAAAAATGATGTATTTGTTTCTCTGTAATGCCAAAGAAATAAATGAACTTGCAGATTTCAAATGCATGCTTTCCATTTCCAAAAAAAAAAAAAAAAAAAAAAATTTTTCAATGCTTAGCAAAATGGACTCCTTTGTCCATGGAAAAACACAAAATGTTTAAAACAACTGTGTCATATACTAAAAAATGATGTATTTGTTTCTCTGTAATGCCAAAGAAATAAATGAACTTGCAGATTTCAAATGCATGCTTTCCATTTCCAAAAAAAAAAAAAAAAAAAGAAGTTTTATGGTGGTTTTATGGAACACACGTTCCTCATACCAAAGGTTTTCACACACACACACACACACGCATGCACGCATGCATGCACGCACGCACGCACACACACACACACACAGGTTTGTTTTTGTGAAAAGTGGGGACATCCCATAGGCGTAA